>NC_060277.1:95790468-95957077 GCF_021613505.1 Equus quagga | reverse complement strand
GGGCGGGGCCCCGCGCCCCGGCCGCCGAGCCGCCGGGTAGGGCCGCGCCGCCGCCATCGCTCCCCGGGCCGGAGGCGGCGCAGGGGCTGCGCGCTGGGGAGGGGGCGGCGGGGGCGCGTGGCCGGGGGCGCGCGGGGGCCACCGTGCGGGGACTGGGGCGAGGCGGGAGTCGCGGAGCGTGGAGAGAGTGCGTGCGCGTGGATCTGGGGGGGCGTGTGAGCGACCCCTGCGCGGACCCCCGCGAGCCGAGGGGGCCACTGCCGGCCGCCTCTCACCTTGTGTTGCAGTGCCGAACAGCTCCTACCGTCTCCTTGCTTTTCCTCCTTTTTTCGAAAGAGGTATCTGCGACTCCCGGGGCTGGGATGTGCCCGGGGATGCCCGGTGGGGTAGGGGGTATTAGCAAAGCTTCAAGGAACAGTGCCTTATAAGGAGTCGAGACAACAAAACGAACCTTTCGATAAGGCTCCAGGGTGCGGGATCCCACATCAGGACCTGCCAGGCCCCGGCTGGTGCGTGTGGCAGTGGGGATGCAGCGTGTTCTTTTTTTCTAGCCGGGGATAAAGAGTGAAAAAAAAAGTGCTCCTGGTGTCGGGGGTAGATATGGAGAGTCGGAAGGAGAGTCGTTGTGTCACAAAAATTGGTCTGAGGCTAAAGGAATCTGGCAAGACGGTCAGGGTGATCAAAGAGGACAGAACTTGTGTGGGGCAACAGGCGTTTGCAAACATTTGTAGCCAGCAGTGATGGAAAAGGCAAAGAAGAAAAACAAGCGCCAGCGTTTAGGAGGATGGGATTAATGAAAACCACAAGAATTTTAAAGGCAGAGAGATACCGATCCTCTTTCCCAAAGAGCCATAGCCCACGGCCTTTTCTTCTTGTCCCCTCTGAGCCTGTCATACGTTTCTATCAAATAAATAGTGCTGAAGGTGGGTCCTCGAATGTTAGAGCTGGAAAGGACCCGGGTTTATGCTGCCTTCTTTTATTGTAAAATGAGGAAACTGAGGCCCAGATATATGGAGTCAGTGGCCTGCTCAGTTCACACAGCTTTTTAGTAGTTCAGGGAGTGAAATGTCGGTCTGAGGACTGTCCGATGGGTGCCCTTCCCAAGGCTCAGTGAAGCAGTAGATCTTTGCCTAAATAGAATTCTGTAAATTGCCTCTGGAATGTCTTCGGGAAATGCCCCTTGAAAGGGCTGGTGTGTCACCAAATTATTAAACGGAGCTCATGTCATTTTTTTCAGTCTTCAGATGGTGTTCGTCGTCGCTTGTAGGTTCGGTTTCCAAAGTGGTTGCGTAGCCTCCTGGGCCATACTAAGCTTTCTGCTGTTGGGTGTATTTTCTCAAATAATTTTGTTATTGTTCAATTAAGATAATAGAGCTTTCCTTCTTTCCTCAACGTTCTTCTGTTGTTCATTTGTTTATATTATATTGTTTCTATCCCTTGGCTATAGTTCTTAGAAGAGGATATATTTTATTTAGTGTGCCTTTCATGTCTCTCTCATTTCATTTTGTAACACGATGAAAACTGGATAGTTCTGATCATTTCAAATGGTGGAATCCTATTGATTGACCTTATTTCAAAGCTTCGGGCTTTTTGTTTGTTTTGGTACCAATTTCCATCTCATGGAAGATCAGAGTTGTTAGAACTGATAGTGTGAATGAGAGACAGGGCTGCTGATTTTAAGAAAAATTTACTATGTGTGACAGTTTGTGATGTCCGTCATGTTTAATTAAAATACCACCACACCGTGGTCAGGTAAGTGTAATCTAGCAGCTTATTTGTTTTCTCCAGCCTTTGGAAGATGAAAATTTCAAGCACCTGTTGAGACACAGGGAAGGAATGGAGAGATCTTGTTTTAAAAAAGCAAAACATCAGGGGGGAAAAAAAGTTGATTTCTATCACCAGTAGTTTGGTTATTGCATAACCCAGAGCTAAACTGCACAAAATCTTTGCTATCTACCCAGCTAAATAATTATCCCACCTTCTCACGAGTCCTCGCCTTTTCAGTATTCACATTTTTGCCAGCAGGACCTTAGTATGGATTGTGTTAAGAAATTTAAGGTGGATATAGTCCTTAAATGGGTACTTTGTGATATATATGATAGAAGGGGGGAAGAAGTGCTCTCATTGTTTGGAATGTTACAACATAAATATTTTGGTCAGCACTTCCTATTATGCCCCAACTTCTCGTTTCATCATCATTTTCTTGCTCTCAATTGATTTTTAAAAATTTAATTTACGTATGCAAAAAACAATAGCAAAACTAGTAAAAGGTATCATTTATTGCTCTTTTGGTACTTACGTCAATTTTTTCAAGTTAATTAGTGTTAGTATTCAAATTATTTGTGATTTGTGTTAGGTTTATAGTTATGAATGCACTTGTGGTGGCTCATTTGGCTTGTTTTTGTGTAGGGAGGTGATACAGGTAGGCTTTTCTTATTGTAAAAGGGAGATGTTACAAATAGGTACATAACACGCTCAAGATTAAAGTGAGGTTGAAGGTAGAATCAAAGGAAGCTTAATTATTCTAGTGCCCTACAAACATGTACGCTTCTCATAAAGTATTCACAGATTTCTGGAAGTTCTAACTACCAGTGATACATTTTTTCCCTTCTCTTAGAGTGTAGGTCACCACGTTATTCCTACAAAAGGAAGCAAAAATCCTCCAGTTTTTATTAATTTGTCTTGAGCATTTGAAACCTATTCTTTTAAAAAGTTATCTGACAATTCCAGGTTACTGAGCTCTTCAGAAGAAAATCCTTCTACTGCATAATAACGTGTCAAAATACTTTGACCCTGAAACTTCTTAATAAAAATAATGTTTAAAAGTTAGCTCTGCAGTATCAGTGTCCCCAATTTTGTGTGGTGTTTAAAGGAAAAAATTTTCTTTAAATCTGAGCTTTGTTAACAGAACTGTTCTAAAATCAGAAGTATTTTTTTCCCCTGCAATGTTGGAAACACAACAGTTTTATGCTTATTTCTGGGAATAAGAAAGTCAGATTTAACAATCTAGTTTCCATTGATCAAACAGTTTTTTATACATTTAAATCGCGAGCATCAAAGTGATAAAAAGGTTTTTTTGAAAAATTGCAGTCACTCTATTATCGTGTCCTTATTTTAAGTAGAATATTGACATGTTTTCTTATTAATGATGATCCTTTACTACTGAAAAAGCTGTCAGTTTGAAGACTTTACATCTCTAAATCTACGCTATTTTTACTAATCAAAGGGAGGAGTAATTTACAGGTGTTTGAATTTTGGTTGGTTGAATGAGACCCTCACTTTTGGTGGTTTCAGGGTTTTAGATGACGTTTTATTACTTTTGTTAGTTTTGGTCACACCCATGACTTCCTTGGAAGGTATCTTTGAGGTTTGGTTTCCTTTTTTTTTAAATGGTAATATTGGGGTGGGGGTGCTTCCTGTTTGTATTTTCAAAATTAGGTCCACATGTTAACCTTCTTGTAGTGTCACATTTTTATTTAAACATATAAACGCAAGCGTCAGATGTCATGTGGTTTGTCTTTGACCTGTCGTACTGCTTCATGACAGCTTTACTGAGTTCAGCCTGAATACCCAATTGGGAAGGCACGACATTCCTGAATCTTTTCCCAACTCTCTTCAAGGTTTAGCAGCCTTGAAGGAATCTTAAAACAACACCAGAGAAATTAACAGAAAAATGGGCCTGCTGCTATCTCTTTCCTCCCAGGTACCTCTAAGATAGAGTTGAAACGTGTTATTCGGAGCCTTGAATGTCAGAGCCTTAAAGGGAGATGGCTGTGGGTTTGTATAACATAGAACCCCATGTAGTAAGCGGTAGCTGTAGCAGTTTTTCTGCCTTCACCTAAAGGCCATACAGAATGTGGTGGAGGAGTTAAGTAAGAACAAGGAGAAGTTGAGGGTATGGTAGTAGAACTCTGGAGGAATCACCCTCAGCCGGAAGACTCTTCCTTGACCGTGCTGGATAATTTTTACGTGGTAGGTCACTTTTAATGTCGACATTGGTGTCTGAGTTATGTGGATCCTTGAGAAGTGTATCCTCGAAAGGAGCATGTTTAGTATTGTTTCCATGATTGAAGCAAGTTGCCTTTTCCTGGCCTTCACCTAACTTTAAGAAGTGTAATGACTAAATAGACTCCAATTAAATTGGGATTCAGATATGTTTGCAGTTCAGGGCAGTTTCTCTCTCCTAAATTTTCTTTTGGATCGCATTCCTAAAGACAATACTGCGCGGGTATGCAGAATTCTGCACAGTTATGCATAATGCAATTTACAAATGAGATTAAAACATAGAGTATCTTGACCTCTCATTTCGCCCCAATATTCAAGGAAGGAGCAGTTATAATCTGTCACATACTGGGTATTTTCTTCTTTGGATTTATTCATAATAATTACATGCATTTCCCATGTATTATAATCCTATTAAGATGAAAAATACATATATTGATTGATAAAAAACATTTATTTTTTGGAAGCTAGCTTGCGAAATCTGCTCTAACTCTCTCCATTTATTCTTCCCTTGCCTCTGGAACTTCTAACTCTTTTTTAGATCTTTCCAGATCTCTATTATGAAGAGAAATATCTCCATATTCTATGCACTGCTAGTTTTTAGAGGTGCTTGTGCTGACTCATTTTTTTAATTATACTAAGATATAGAGTATGGTTTGAGAGCAGTAATGAGATTCTCAGAAAATATGAAAACTTTCCTTTCTGACTAGTTAGAGAAAGGTTGGGGAAGACAAGGGGAAATACATCAATGTGCCAATCAATTATTTTTATTTGTTGGGATTAATTTGGTGACTAATGTTTTCAATGCCCATTGGGCCAGTAAGAGTGAATTTGGCTTTACTTTACCCTGCAATGATGACAGGGCAAACCCAAGTGTTTTCTAATACTGCTTGTTTTTCCCTGGTAGGGGATTTTTTTGTGTATGGGAAATCAAGCCAAACTTACCAGTAATAGCCACATCCATGATTTGTATTAAAAACAACTGTTTACCACTCTGGGCTGTGGTTCTGCTTACCATGGGCTCATCTGGGAAGATGTACTCGTTATCTGTATGATAGTTATTAGGCCATCTTTCAAAAAGTGATCAGATCAGAAAATTAATTAAAAAGTACTTCAAATTATGTCCCAAACCTAAAAGTAGACAGATAATAAAACTAATACCTAATACTGTCCGCTTACAGTGTGCCAAGCAGACACTGTTATAAGCTCTTGCCGTGTTTAAACTCATGATCCTTAAAGGGGTGGGTATTATCCTCAGATGAAAGATGAAGAAATGGTCACAGACAAGTTAAGTAACTTGTCCAAGGTCACCTTGCTCGTAATGGCAGGGCTGGATCCCGACCCAGGCCAAACTGATGCCAGAGGCTGCTTTTTTAACCACTGCACTGCAAAGGGGAGCAGGCAACTACAGCTTTGCAATAAGATATCTGGTTTCTTTAAGGCATTTATTTGTGTTCTTGTTTGTTTTTAATAGAAAATTTTTTATGTGTATTTGGAATGTTTTTAAGTTTATGAAGGTGATGATAAGTATTTTCCAACTAACATATATATTCCTAGTGGAAATTATATTAAAACAGAGAACATCTTAATTTTCACTAAAAGTTGTGCTTTGTTATTCTTCTACCAGCATTACCAGACGCATCATAGGAGAAGACCTATAAGCTGTCTCCTTGGCCTCTGTTTATAAACAAAAGAATCTTTTTTTGCCAGTGGGGCGTATAACATATGTGTTTGTTGACTGAGCATGCAAGTATCCAGCTCATGTTATTCACAACTTTATTTTGAAGGGGCTTATGGTCCTATTCTTGTTTTATTGAAGCTTTTTAGAGCTACTAATCATGATTTCTGAGATAGAAGGACTTAAGCATTTTAATTGGGGGGGACTAATTTTTGTGTTTAGAGCTATGCAAAGGCCCTTGGAAACTAGCCTCAGAAATGTATCCCTTTTCGTATCTGATGCTTCCTTTCTCCCAGCACTTTGCCTTGGAGATGGATTGTGAAGTTAAATCTGGGAGACAGAATTCACAACCTTAAAGTGCAGTGATTTGAATTTGAGAGATGAAGTCAGGGACAAGAAGAGCTTCAGTTCCCTGAGCAGGGGGGATAAACTTGTTCAAATAAACAGAGGATGTTAGCTTCCAGGATTGTCAAACTGTCACCTTTGACCAGGGTTGAATTTTCTTTGAATGTTGACAGAAGTTACAATGTCAGTGGAAAAAGCTGAATGTGAAGTATCTATAACTCAGAATTTCCTTATGTTTGTGTCAGTGAGATCCTACAATTAAAGCTGTTGTTTTTTTTTTTCTGTGTCTGATTAGTTGAAAAAGGCTTCACTGGGGTTTTCTAGCCTTTAGGTGAGAGTAAATTAGAAAGTTTGCGAAAAACTATCTTGTGTTGTCTGAAATTCAGAGCCTGTAGCTGGTGGCAAATCACCATGTTTTTGTAAAGAATGGGATTTAAAAATCAAACCTGGGTGAAATGTTTTAAATAGGCTACATTCACAAATGTCATTGTAGTGTTTGTAAAGAGAAACCATTGAGCACTTAATCTGCTAAAGTGCTAAAAATTGGGATTTACCAGCTTTGTAATATAGTATTCTACCAGATATTCATTCATAGTTTAAACCAGGTGAAATGTTCTCTCAGAAACAATGCTAATTCTATTTTTTTGTTTTGTTTCATGTTTCTAAAAATCTTTTAGTCATCTTTTAGGCTTGAGAAAAGTAGCAAACTAGAGATCTAAAGAAATGTTCAGCTCTTTACAAAATGGAAGTCAGTTCACCCTGTGAGTTTATGTTTTTAGGATTTGTGATCTGTTTTTGGTGGAAAGTGAGGGGGAATCGTAGTGAGACTTGGACATGGTAAAGCCTTACTCCAAAAGGTATGGAAGGTCTTACATATAGGGATGCAATGCAAATATTCCTTCTTTTTATTCTGTTGTTATTGTTTCAATTATGGAATGATATATGGAAACCCTGAAGCATATCCTAAGCATATTTTAAAGATGCGTTTATCTTGCAGTGAGTTTAAATATCAGGTAAAAATACTGAATTCATTGTAATGTGTATAGAGATTGACCTTCCTGCTTAACTGTTGAAGGTATCAAAACAAAATAGAAAAGATTTGGCTTCCCGAATGGCATGGCTACAGTTAACATGCTGAGTTGGTGATGAAGCACGATCCCTTGATTTTGCAACACCAGAGCAGAGCACGTAATTTTAAAGGAATGGACCATAAGTAAGATAACTTATTACCTCAAGCATACATTTTAAATTTTGTCCCAGAAATGTGACATTGTCAAAATGTATGATTTTGAATTTTCATTACTATGTGTGAGAGGTCTAGTTTGGATGGAACTTAATATTACATTCCAGTTATATTGGGACGTTTGAACATGACAAACAAAAACAGTGGCTCTTATGGAATAACTCATAACAGAAAATATTGATATATATGAATACATAAATATTAAAACTTCTTTATGCCCAAGATGCCAGAAACCAAAGGTAAATGACAAAGTAAGAAAAATATTTTTAACATATGTGACAAAAGATTATTGGTTAATGTTCTTAATATATAAAGAGTATATACAAATAACAAGAAAAAGATGTTTTTTTCCAATGGGAAAATGAACAAAAGAAGAAATACAAATGGCCAATAACCATATAAAATTATATTCAACTGCACTAGAAATCAAGAAATGCAGATAAAAACAATGACATAATTTGTCCAGTTAACAGATTTACAAAGACTAAAAGTATTGAAAAAATAAAAAGTGTTACTTAGGAATGTGGGGAAACTGGCACATTCATATTCCTTCTTCAGAATGTAAATTGGTGCTTTTTTTGAAGGGCAGTTTGATATATGTGTTAAAAGCCTTAAAAATGTGCATACCCTTTGATTTAGCAGTTCCATTTAGGTGACATAATCTTAAATATTTTCAAAGATTTTATACAAGGATGTTCCTCATAGTGCTATTTAAAACAGCAATAAATTAGAAACAACTTCAGTGTTTGGCATTAGAGAACTAGTGAGCTAAATGGAGGAATATCTGTACAGTGGAATACTATTCAGCCATTTCAAATCATGTTATAAAACAATATGTAATGACTTAGGTAAAGTCCACAATATGTTACTAAATGGAAAGGCAAATTACAAAATAATCACAGTTGTGCTTGGAAAAAAGAATGTTTTTCTTCTAGGTTTGGGGATTCTGCGGGGGGGTGTGCTCTTTCTGGTATCTTCCTGTTTCTCTGTAATAAACAGGTAATAATGAACAGGGAATATTTTGTAGTCAAGAAAAAAAGGTATTTTTAATGAATGGATAAAGAAAATGTGAGAGAGATATATAATGGAACATTATTCAGCTATAAAAAAGAAGGAAATCGTGCCATTTGCGACAACATGGATGAACCTCAAGGGCATTATGCTAAAGGAAATTTCAGTTAGAGAAAGACTGATATTGTGTGATCTCACTTATATGTGGAATCTAAAAAAACAAACTCGTAGAAACAGAGCAGATTGGTGGTTGCTAGGGGCTGGGGCTGGTTGGGGGGAGGGGTTGGTAGTGGGGGAGGAATGGGTGAAAGTGGTCAAAGGGTAGAAACTTCCAGTTAAGATGAATAAGTCCTGGGGATGTAATGTACAGCATGGTGACTGTAGTTAACAATAGTGTATTGTATATTTTAAAGTTGCTATGAGATTAGATCTTAAAGGTTCTTACCACACACACAAAAATTGTAACTATGTGAGTTGATGGATGTGTTAACTAACCTTATTGTGGTAATCGTTTCGCAATATATACTTCTATCAAATCATTACATTGATACCTTAACTTACACAATGTTATATATCAATTATATCTCAGTAAAGCTGTGGAAAAAAGTTATTTTTAAAGTGATGTATTGATTTATCTTAGAATAAGAAACTTGTTTTTGTTTTCAGTTAGTGTTTCCTTTTTAGGAGCAGAAAAATGAGTAATTTTTGATGTCTGTTAAATATTTGGTATGGTTATATGACATCTTTTGTTGAAGAATTATTAAAATCATTCTAACTGTATTTAATGTTTTCAGAGTTAAGATAATTTGAATTTTAAGACTGAGTTATTTCCTATGTTTGATGAAATGCTCCATATTTTTATATATAAGCTGATGGAGAATTATATTTATAAATATAATAAAGAAATTATATTGTTTTACTCCTGTATGTGCTCTGCTAAGTTACCATTCATTTCATATTGAAGATGAGTTTGTTTTTTCCAACTTTTGAAAAAAATTTGGTCTAGTTTATTTTAATTTCTTGCAACCCCAAATATTGTATTGTTTCAATATATTTTCTGCATTTACTTTTGTACTGCCTTCTCTTTCATGATGATACCTACAAAGGTTGCTAGGTTTATGGATTTCTTTTTCTTGTAATTCCGTTAGTCATGCTTAATGACTTCTCTGTGTTTATTATGGTATTCGTTTGGGACTATCTGGTAAAGGAAATCTCTAGCGAGAGATACTTTCTCTTGGGTATATGTCATTGCTAATAAAAAGACTCTTGTATTCTGCCTTAATTAAATCCACATTAAATAGTTTTGTTGTAACTGGATTTAGTGTTTAAAAGCATTTTAACATTTTAAGGAGTTTAAAGAAGAAAAATGAAAATAAATTTACAAGTTGATGTTTTAGGAGAATTGTGGAGCACAGCTATGTAGGTCTTATCACTTTGCAGCAAATAAAATAGCAATCTTAAATAATGTATTTTTGAGCACAGCAGAAGACCTAGTTATTTTATGTAAAATTCAACTCAGTAAATAAATATAAATATATAAACATATATTGCCCAATATACCTTCATGAATAAATCCTGTTGATTTTGTGGTTCTTTTTTTCTTATCACTTCTTACCTCCTCTGCCTCCTGAAAATGTGATAATCTCATTTAATCCACAATTATGCTTTCCTTTGGTTTCAGTTCATTTATAGTTGTCCATTTTTCCTGTAATCTGCTTTATCACTGTGATACTATTGTGACCAGTTAAAATAATCCTGTCTTCTCTTATATATCTGAATCATTTTCACCAAACCATGGCATTTTAGAAATCATGTAAATTTGGGACCTCAAATTTAGCATTATATGTTTCATAATATGACATCAGTAAGTTATAGAATTTATTTTTTTGAGGAGGATTATCCCTGAGCTAACCGCTGCACCACCAGGCCAGCCCCCAGAACTTATTTTTTAAATTAATATATAAAATGATTTATTGCTTTCTTCATTTAGAGCTAGTTACTTGATTGTGTTCTAGTGTTTCTTTGATTTTGGAAACTTGGCTATCTTTACAAAGATGTCTTTTTCCAAGCCCATAAATCTTAAGGTTCTCTCTTAAAGGAGCTCAAATTTATGTAAGATTCAAATGACTGTAAAAAAAAAAAAAAAAAACTTCTTTTAAAAGTTAACATAGGGGCTGGCCCCGTGGCCGAGTGGTTAAGTTTGCACGCTCCGCTTCAGTGGCCCAGGGTTTCACTGGTTCGGATCCTGGGCACGGACATGGCACTGCTCATCAGGCCATGCTGAGGCGGCGTCCCACACAGCACAACCAGAGGCACTCACAACTAGAATATGCAACCATGTACTGGGGGGCTTTGGGGAGAAGAAGAAGAAAAAGATTGGTAACAGATGTTAGCCCAGGTGCCAATCTTTAAGAAAAAAAAGTTAATTTTATTTGAAACTCTTTAATCTGCTTTTTGTCTCTTAGCTGCTAGAGGGCTTTTTGGGATTGTGTGTTTGTGTGTTTAAAAATACTTCGAAGGCGAGTAAAGAAGTTTATGCCAAAGTTTTGTAGTAATTGGGCTACTAATCAAGATAAGACTTAAGTAAATATTTATTGACTAGTGAATGAATGGACTGTACCATCACGTATGCTTTATAAGGCAAAGTTAGACAACAGTTTGACTTGTTAAACTGTATATGCTAGTGGTTCTTAACCATTTGGGAATTAGGAGACCTTTTGAGACTCTAAGGGAAACCATTCTCTTCTGGGTAAAATACACATACACATAAATTTTTGCATACATTTGAAGAGGTTCATGGACTCAGGTTACAAACCCCTAATATAAACTACCAACTCTTCATTAACACAGGTAATGGTGGGGGTGGGGAGTGGGGTGGGGGTGGGGGTGAATATGGAGAAGAGGTAGCAATCCAAATTTAAGGTTCAAATAAACCTTGTTGTCCGGGGGCTCAGCAGGAACTTGTTTCCCTGGGAACTCAATAAATATCAGTCTACTTCAACATTGTTAGGTCTGTGTTCCATTGTATAACCCTACCATGGTTTAGTTAATCCGTTAATACCTTTCAAAGGATGTTTAACTGTTTCCAGTTTTTCACTTGTGTAAACAATACCCTGGTGCAGATTCTTAGGTTGAGTGAATTTTTGCCATTTACTGGACCATCTCCTTTGTGTGAATTCTAGAACTGGAGTTGCTGAGTCATTTACATAGATAATGCCAAACTGCCCTCCAGAAAGGCTGTCCCGGTCTACGCACGCACCAATAACTACTGCACGAAGGGGATGGCCATTTCCCCACATTCACCATGACTGAGAGTGGACAACCTTTATATCTTTGCTAGTCTCTCATATTTCTTCGTATTTCTTTGATTTCTAGCAAAGTTGGGCATTTCTTCACATGTTTATTGGTCATTTGTTTCCTCTTTTTGATTTGCCTTCTTATATAATTAGCCTGTTTTTCTATTATATAGATGTTTTTGAGTTTTCCCAAGGATCTTTCTGTCTTACATATTACAAGTAATTTCCCTCCAGGTGTTTTTTTTTTTTGCGTTCAACTTTGTACACTATTTTTTGTAGTACAAAAATGTTAAATTTTCATGTAGTCTAATTTAATAATCTTTTCTTCTCTGATCTGATATTAAGATATGCTTAGAAAAACCATCCCTACCCAAAGATTGTAAAATTTTCATTTGTATTTTCTTATAGAATATTTTATGGTTCTGTTTTTTTGCATTACATCTCTCGAGCCATCTGGAATCTGTCTGTGTGTAAGGAGTGAGGTGGGAATGTAGCTTTGTTTTCCTAAAAATAACAATAGTTAATATTTATTTATTTAATTTTTTTCTAAGGAAGATTAGCCCTGAGCTAACTGCTGTCAATCCTCCTCTTTTTGCTGAGGAAGACTGGCCCTGAGCTAACATCTGTGCCCATCTTCCTCTACTTTATATGTGGGACGCCTGCCACAGCATGGCTTTTCCCAAACGCTGCCATGTCCGCACCCGGGATCCGAACTAGCAAACCCTGGGCCACCGAAGCGGAGTTGTGCACTTAACCGCTATACCACCAGGCCGGCCCAGTTAATATTTATTGATCACTCACTTGTGTGCCAAGCACTGAGCTAAATGTTTCACATGTATTAATAATTTTAGCCTAAATCAATTCCAAAGGGCTAACCAGTTATCCAAAAAAATCCACCATTTCCCACCAGCTCCCTCTTCTCCCCACAGATAGGAAAGTCTGTCATGTACAAAGTCCTCATATATCTTCAGATCTAGATCTGCTTCTTGTCTATTCTGTTCCATAGATCAGTGTGTCTCTGAATATGCTACATTGTTTTAATTATTGGATGTTTTATTTGGGTCATTAAAATTTTTTCAGAGAATAAGTCAGAGAGTTGAGAATTTGCATAGACTTCCTTTGAAATATGCGTTAGGATAGATTTTTAATGTGACTCAGAATGGATTTCACCTTCTCTGAACAGATGGTAGATAATCACCAGTAGTTGCATTAAAGAATCACTAGATTTAGTCTTACATGTATCTTTCTATAGAGATTATGTAGCAGAATAGCAATTTTTAAAAACAATACTCTGTATACTTTTGACTCAAAATAGTGTAATTTCATTCTAACATTTCAGTAATATAGTAAGACAATATATATTTTTTTAATTTAATTTAAAAGCTTAGGATTGCTTTCAAAATTTTCTCCTAAGCAAAACATAGAAGGACAGTTATAAATGTTACAGATAGGACATATATAAACTAGAAAACTGTAAACAAGAGTTATATAGAAACGTGTAAAACATTTATATTATAAATGAGTCCTAGCTAGTACATATATAAATGTAATTTTCTAGTAGCTACCTTAGAAAACAAAGTAAAAAGAAACAGGTGAAATCAATTTTAATATTTTCTTTATCCCTGTGTATCCAAAACACTATCATTTCAACATGTAATCAGGATAAAAACTATTAATGGGATAATTTACATTCTTTTTTTTTTTGTACTAAGTCTTCAAAATCTGGTCTATTTTTTACATTTACAGCATGTCTCAATTTGGATGCAAAATTTTCACCAGAAATACATGAACTGTGTTCAGATTTTATAAAACTTTTAGTTAATAGATTCACATACCCGGGTTGTTCCAAACATACTTAAAAGTGTTCCAAATAACTAAATCGAGCATCAGTTTTTAAGTTTACATTAAGTTGAAGTAAAAAATCCAGGGGCTGGCCCCCTGGCCATGTAGTTGGGTTTGCCCGCTCCACATCAGTTGCCCGGGGTTCACCCATTCAGATCCTGGGCGCAGACCTACACACCGCTCACCAAACCATGCTGTGGTGGCGTCCCAAGTAGAAGAACCAGAGAGACTTACAGCTATGCACTGGGGCTTTGGGGAGGGGAAAAAAAAATTCACTTCCTCACTCACACTAGCCACATTTCAAGTGCCCAATGACACGGGTGACTGGTGGCTGTCATATTGAACAGTGCAGTTAAAGACCTTCTAAAGAAATAAAATAAAATACAGACCGTCTCTTTTTAACATCTAGTTTACAAACAACTCAAATACAAGTAGGATCTCTTGCCCTCTGGGCACTGAAGCCACTGCTCTGTAAGGGAGCAGCAGCTACTCGGGGACTCCCACCAGACACCCCCCACCCCCACCCCAAACACACACGGACGCACTCCCTTTTTGGAGACTGCTGCACCAGGGCATGGTTGCCGCATTATCCACGTCCTTGGAGGAGCTTCTCTTTTCTTAGGAGCAGAAAAGCAGTCTGCTGTGTGGGAGGTGGGATGGGAACAGACCCGGGTGGAGGCATTATTTTGTTACTAATGGCACTCCTGACTAGGAATTCTAATATCATTCCCTTCAGAAACAAAATTACAAAAGGTAAGTCAGTTTTGTAGGATTGTAGATCAACTGAGGCTTTTGAGCTCACCTAGGAATTTTTCATCTCTTTGTGACTTTGTTTCTACAGGAAGATGTTCCATGTTCCAAACAAATGTGCAGATACATTTTGGGATGTGATTGCATTTGTAAAGTGATTGGGAAGCGGTTGAGGGTTGCCTGTTGTTTTTGTTATAGAAAGGTATAGGGGCTTCAGTGTTGAATTTCGAGACATCAGCCGAAAGTGTCTCTTGTCACCTATATCACCTTGCTTACCACTCTGGAACTAAAACAACCCATTCTGTTTTAGGTGTAACTAACTATCAGATCACTTTTAGGTGGTGTTTTTTGGTGTTTTGTTTTGTTTCAGGGTGCAAGTGTGTGTTTTGTTTTTGAAACTTGAGTTTGCCTAGAAAAGAATCCTATTCATCTTTCGGTCTTAGCTACTATTCATTTTTATGGTATACATAAAGTTGATGCTTCAAATTTGATATCTTCCAGTTACAGGTGAAATTTTTCCTTTCAAGAAAGATTCCCCCCCCCCCCCCCCATGTTAGTTTAGCCTTAGGCGGTACCTAAGGGAGGAGAGTAATTTTTAGTTCTCCTTAGATGAGGTGATGATAACTCCAACTGTGTGTGGGAGTCTGAGCGAAGAGAGCTTCAGAAGGCCAACTTGGTAGAAATTCTGGGACCCTGGTAATGCCTAAGCCCCACTTCCCTCCATTCTTCAGGCCTCCTTCCTACTTAGTTTATCCTAATAGTCTTTTTAGATCTCTGATTCTAGAAGGAACCTGTGAAGAAATAGATAGAACTTCTCTGTTGCTTTGAACATTGCCTGACACCTAAGCCAAATTAGTTGGCTTTTTAGTGCTAAATTGAACCCTCAGTAGCTTTTACTACTGCGTGGGCTTTAGGAACCCCCCCGTTTTAGTATGGTGCCTCAAATAGGTTAATCGTAATGCTTAAAACATCTTGATACAGTTTATTGAATGTAAATTATCCGTCAATAAAATTAAGGATTATTTTCAAAAAGGGAAAATCTCTTTCTTCCAAATAGAATAAGACAACCTATCTTAGAATAGTTAACATGTTTTCTTAAAGATGAAAATTTAAGAGCATATACAAAAGTTGTTATGCTCCAAGGAGTCTGATTCTTTTGTTTTAAAATTCATTATACTGATTCCATAAAAGACTGTTGTGTGCGTTGAGAAACAGGTGGGGCATTTTCAAGTGTTTCAAAATATTTTTGTTATACCCAGGTTTTCACTGTGATGGTATTTGTTGTTTTAGTAGAATTTGACCTATCTTTATTCTGTGAGAAAAAGAAGAAACTAAACATTTCCTAGCCACCTATCCCCTCATGTGGCTCTGCCTTAATGGGTAGAAACTCCAGTCTCATTGCGAATTTTTAACTCCATGCTCTTTATTTTTGGTACCTTGTGGAGATTGAATCTGCAAATCATCTTTGAAAGATAAATGATTTGATTTGATTGTGGCGAGCATGAAAGTTATCCTCTAAATAAAGCTGTGTATCCTGGAAAAAAGCTGGACTAATACCACGCTGAAATGATCTCGACTGTGGAATCCTTGATTTGAGCCGATTTGTTTTGCACATACCATAGCTTCATAAAGATGATCAAGTTTCCGCAGGGATGAGCAGATGTCCTGGTTTCAGAAGAAATTGCTTTCACATTGCCAAGCCTTTCACAAATGCCAGTCATCACCTTCGTTAGTCTGATTTTGTTGCGATGCTTTGAAAACTTTTTTCCAAATATTGGTTTGAATGCACAGACTTTGTTGTTTACCTGTAAGATTCTGTAATAGTCAGGTGGTATCCTTTTCCCCCAACAGAAATGAAAAGAAGAAAATTAAAAGCAAAAATTAGAAAGTATAGCATAGGTTTTATTATTTAAAATATTTAATGTTAGATCCTAGAATCTAAGTTCCATAAAAGGCATGTCTGTGTTATTCATTGCTGTATCTTCGTACCTAGAACAGAACCTGGCGTGTAACAGGTGCTCAGTAAGTGCTTGTTAAATAGATACTAATTGTTTCTTTTAGAGGATTGGTCCACTTCCATTTGTTTATGGTAGGCAGATGCTCATCTCTGATAATAAGCATTGGTTGATGTTGAAGATACCTTAATTCCATTTATTCCTCTTTAATCTCAATATAGAGGGTGTATCCAGAGACCACTTCAACCCTCAGAAGGGCTGAAAATATTTTACTGTGGAAAAAAAGAAGAGAGAAAGGAAAGCCAATTCTCTTTGTTTCCTTTGGATTTCAGAGTTGAAGATGGAAGAAGTGTGAGTTCACTGGGCAAGAACTTGCTTTCCCCCCCCATTTAAAAAAGTTATATATATAATTTATTATATATATTTAGTATATATTTTTAGCGTTTTAGCCATTTTTCAATAAATAATTCAGTGGCGTTAAGTATATTCACATTGTTGTGCAACTATCACCACCATCCATCTCCAGAACCTTTTCGTCTTCCCAAGCTGAAGCTCTGTACCCATTAAACAGTAACTCCCTGCTCCCCCCACCCCAGGCCCTGGCAACTGCCATTCTAGTTTCTCTCTCTCTAAATTTAACTACCCTGGGTACCTCATATAAGGTACAAATTATATAATATTTGTCCCTTTGTGTCTGGCTTACTCTTTTTTTTAAATACGGCCCTTTTGCTTGGAGACTTGACAATTTTTCTTTCCCCTGGGTTTCTAGTTTTTGTTTTGTACCTAGACCTGGGCAATGATGCATACACAATAAGTATCCAAAGACAAGTTAATTCCACAGCTTGTTGCATACCACTAGGGGGTTATTAAAGCTTTGACAGTGTGATTCCTAATCTGTATGTCTGTAGGTTTATCTCCTCCAAGTCTTGCTGATAAACCTGCACTGACAGTAATATCAGAGGTTAGCCTTTCGCCATGTTTCATAAAGCAAACTGTTCTCCTTGCTATAGCCTGATTATGCACTGGAAAGTTACTGTTTGTGCAGACATTCAGACAAACTCCACGTAAGGGACAACAGCTACAAAAGAGGTTTTGATTGCTGCTCTATTAAGAAATTGTATGCTCCTACTTGTTTCTTTTCCTTGTTTTTCTATCCTCATTATACCTTTCTCCTTCCTTCGCTGTCTTCCAGTCTATCTATCCCTCCCTCCCTCTCTTCTTTCCTTCCTTCCTTTTTTCTTTCTTTTTCATTCTCATTTTTCTGAATAGTTGCTACAGAGACAACTTGACCCTATGATCCAAATATAAATAAAATAGTCATGCCTCTCTTTCAGTCTGCCTGGAGGGAGAGGGGAAGAAGAAAGTAAGAGAACTAAAACTAAGGGGGAAATATTCTTAATCTTTTTTTTAAAGGACAGAACCTAGCTTGTTGAGGGAAAAGAGAAATATACTGAGGGGCCTGATGGGTAAAGAAACGGAGAGAGAAAGAGAGGGAGAGCCTTGGAGAAAGATTCGAAAAGTCACCTGTGGAGTTGAGACTTCAAGCAGGATTTTACTCTTTGGACTATTTTAGAGTCTCTTAAACTCAACATTGAACATGGGGCTAGTAAAAAGATTTTCTACCACTATATCCCTGCTCATTTTCACTGGGCAGATCACTTCTGCTTTCCTTGACTCCATTTTCTCCACCTGTAAAATGAAGTGTCATCAATTAGATTCACAACCATAAGAGTTTGGACTGAAACCGTTAGAATATGAAAGGTATTTTTAAAATTCAATCTTTATGATGTCTACAAATACAGGTGTTAGTATGCTAGAGATATAAGTATTGACAATGATAAATTGTCCAAAACCAAAATTGGCTCCTAATGGAAAGGTGGAAATGGTTGTGATGGAATTCAGTAACCTCTGTATCCCGGGATTTCTGTGACTTTCAGGGTGTCAGGAGAATCTTCCAGTCCTTCCTGTTTAAGTATGAATGGACATGTATTACCATTGTTGCCCTGCCCCCACTTCTACCCAATTTAGATTGCCAGTATTTATGAAGTTTACTAGTCACAAATAGATTCTTGCATTTCCCATTCCTTGTCATAGGGCCCTCTTTCAGTTCAATATGCTTTTATTGGCACTTACTTCGGTTTTCTTTACAGCAGCAGCTGCTAATTAGTGACAGCTTTTGAGCAAGCAGCTTGTCATCTTTGGCAGGGTAGGGGACATCCATAGCAATTCAAGACTATATTTTCACTTGCTAAATTTGCTTTGCTACATGGAAATACATCTTGAATAAAAAATAGTCTGTAGTCAAAGGTGGCTGTGTTTACCGAAATATCTTCCTGAGTTGGCATTCAGTCAGTCCTGTAGTCGCAGAACTCTCCAGAGATAAAAAATAGGTTCAGTGTCTGTCAGACCGATGCCATTAATCCTGAGTCATCCTTCTAACGTTAATCTACACTCTGGCTGTACAACCTCCTCATCTTGTTTTGGCACAATAGTAAATCTTTCTGGTTTGTATTTGGTAGTATACATGGTAACTGAAGGAGTGAATTGTTGATAAACAATGTGCTTTCCATTTATACTCAGTTTCTTTCTTGAGACATAATTAAAGGAAAGAAACAGTTTGGTTTGCATAAAGAAGAAGCTTTCTTTGGAATTTCAGCTCATATTAGCATCATCATATTTCATGTAATTCTCCTCTTTGAAATTGCTGAAATGAGGCGTTAGCTCTATTTTACAAACTTGTCTCACTGTTTATGGAATGGTACAACTGTGATTATAGTTACCTTGATTAGCACCAATGATGAGTCAAAACGTCCGTCACAGTTTCTATAAAGTATGATTCAGTTCCATTATTCCTGTAATAAGGATTCAAGTTAATGACTTCCACAGTGTTAAAAATAACATCTCAAAGGAAATCACTAACCTACCATCCATTTCCCCCAATTTAGGTTCTTTTGGTAACATGGAGGTCTACCACAATTGTATTTTTTTTAACATACAATTATTGAATATCTACCGTGTACCGAGTACTGTGTTGAGGAAATCAAAATGAAGGAGACATGGTTCCTGCCCTGGGATAACTTACAGTCTGGTAGTTGAATGACAGATAACTCAAAATTGCTTGGGTTCTTATGCCCAGAGTGTAGGGTAAATTCTAATTCTAGAGAGGTAAAGCATTCCATTGTTTAAAAATGAGATGATCAAAATGATAAAAGGCATAGGATACAAGTATTGTGTTGATTCTCTTTTTAGCTAAAGGTGTTAAAGATTGTATGAGGCACCTTTCTTAGGAGTATGGACTTCCCAGGTGTCCTTGTCCCAAATTTTCCCTTGACATGTTGCACAAACTGTTAAATTCAGAAGTTGTCTTCCACATGGAGTAACTGCTTCTTAGTGGCTTAGCTTGGTGAATGATCTACTAACATTCAACTAATATTTAACGTACACTGTGCATAGTAACAGTTCTTTCTACATTTGTCATATTAATGTTTATCAATCATTGCAGGAATTTATCATTTACACGTTGTCTGTAACTTCATATGCACATCAGTATTAGGTAAGCTGATGTTCACTTATTCATAAAATGTGAACACTTATCCAATGACAACTGACTTCAGTATCCTTTACTATCCAATCTTACCCACTAGGATATCTCACAAGTTGTTTTCTCATTTGTAGCAATGCTATTGTCCCTTTAATGAGAAATGTTTTCTGTCTGCAACAAACCTGAGTTTAGGATGATCCCTGGTAAATGTCGGTGATGGATAATAATGTATCTACTAGAAACCCAACAAGGAATTTTGGAACAAATATAACAAATGTAACCACTCTGCCTCTTATAGGAAATGTCACAGTGTTAATTCTGACCACAAGTGGTCAGGATCTAGGTTTTGGCCTCTTGGAAAGTTACCCACCCCCAGAACGGTTCTCGTTATTCTCCTCCCACTCCCTTTTACAACCTAACGCTTTTAGATGATTTCTGATTGATTTAGGGGAATGAAGATGAGCCAGCAAACCCCTAATATGTCTTCCTTTGGTTGTGTTGGAAGGTTTGCCATCTTGACGTTCTCTGACCTTTAGGGTAGGGAATCCCATTTAAAGCATTTTTGGATTGTCAAATAATTTTTTGTATATATTTGTGAGTTGCATTTTGTGTTAATTCACTCTGAAGCTTGTATCATAAAGCAGTCTTAAACCACAAGTAGCACTGTCATGAAAAACTCGTTTGGTTACGTGAGGGTTTGTTAGTCAGTAAAGCACTGGGGGCAGGAGCGTGAGCCTGAAGGGGACAGCCTAGGTGCTAATCCCAGCTCCTTTGCTTACTTTCTGCGGGCTTTGGGCAAATTTCCTAACTCTGAAGCTTGTTTGTTCATCTATAGAATGGGGATAGTTATCGTACTGCCTCATAGGTTTGTCATGAGGTTAAATGAGGGCGCGTATAAAGTGCACCAACAGTGCATGACGTAGTAAGAGCTCCTTGAATGTTATTATTACTATTATCACTATTACTGTTACTGCTAGTACTCTCTTTCTCCTTTTCTGTGCTAATTCCTCTGCTGTTATTTAAGGTTGGGTGATTAAGTATAGGAAAGGCTTGGAAATGTAATCATTTGTTTTGTTTCCAACATGAAAGTTTCTAGTGTGGGTAGCAGTAATTTAGCTTCTATAACAAACTATTAAGTTTTTCCTTGAACCCCAAACTGTCTTCGTTTCAAAGGAGGTTGTCTCAGAGAGGGTTACATACTCTCCATCATCAAAGCCTAGAATCTTTAGAACAAGAGCTTGTCTCACAAAAAGCTTCGTGTCTCTGTTGCCACCACAACCTGAAACTAACGAGTTAGAAACCACATGGCCCCATGACTTGCTGTAGGAGCCCTTCCGAAGGACCCATCACATTTTCTTGTAAGTTGTGTATAGATAGCTAAGCGAGGAACTGATCTGGCTGAGAAAACTTCAAAAGTCTTCATTTTTCCTTTCTTCTCCTTCACTTTTATACTCAAAGGCATCTAATTCTGTTACCTCTAGGAAGTTTGAATACCTAGATGCTTGCTTAAAGATGTCTATGCAAGAATGCTGTGTTGTTTCTTTGGGTCTTCACTATTATTCCATAACTATTTGGAGTTACTACCTAAAGAAGATTTAAAATTATATTTTCTGTCCTCTTTCCCTTTTTATTAGTTGTACAGTCTTTTCTCCTTGTCTAATCTAAGAAACTATATATTCATTATATACCTGCTTCTACTGATTGTCGGCATTGAACCCAGCCAGTGCCTTAGCAAGTTGGATGACTGATCTCAATGTAGCTTGAGAAAAGGAAAGCTAAAGATTTATTTTTAAAGATTTTTGTTTTTTCCTTTTTCTGCCCAAAGCCCCCCGGTACATAGTTGTGTATTCTTCGTTGTGGGTTCCTCTAGTTGTGGCATGTGGGACGCTGCCTCAACGTGGTCTGATGAGCAGTGCCATGTCCGCGCCCAGGATTCGAACTAACGAAACACTGGGCCGCCTGCAGCGGAGCGCGCGAACTTAACCACTCGGCCACGGGGCCAGCCCCTGAAGATTTATTTTTATATCCAACTCAACTAGGGCCCTTATATGTTGTCACATTTATTATAGCCAAAATACCATTTTATTTTTAGGTGGAGACTTCTGGAGCATTAGTGTAAAATCTGTGATTGTTCCAGTCCTGTCCTTTTCTTCATATTTAAGTCCACATTGAATCTGGTCGTTTTAACACAGTTCCATTGCTGTGTAAGAATGTAGCTCCATGTGCTCTTATTGTCTTTCGTTTAGTCAAGTGAGACACTTTGTATTGCATAGATTCTAAGTCTCACATTTGCTTTGTTTTTCTTTGGAGCTTTACTGGAAACCAAAAGCTATTGCGTACTAGCTGCAGAAGCAGGAGGGGAAGTTGGCAAGAATTAACTGCTTTCTGTTTGGTCTGTCTGAGGCAGCTGACCTTTTGGAAGGAAATCGCTGCTCTTTGCTTCTTCCTGTAACAGTGCAGCCTGTGAAAGAACACATACACAGAAGGCTTCTGCCGTTATCCTGGCTGATGTCTTGGGGCATAAGCTGTTAGTTAGGAGGTGGGCCTGTTTCAGTGCGCCTGTTGTGTGTTGTAGCAACACTCGGGTTCACGGTGCTGAGTTGTATGTAACTATCCCAGAGACGTATGGCGAGAGAGAATCTGCTTCCAGAAAAAGTAGTTTGTTTTAAAAAAAGTAGGTGTATTTTATTGGAAAGTCCCAGTGTTGGTGCTGTGGTAAACATGGACAATTAGTTTGTGCACAATTTTAATTCATCTTAATATTGAACGTCCTGATAGCGATATTGCTTCTTGTACTGGGTAACCTTTTCTCCTGACAGGCCAAACATTTTGATTTTCTAAAACATGAGCTCTTATTTGCATGGGTTAGCATTAGAATTAGCTTCTTAACACAGCTGCTCCCCATTGTTGGGCCCACCTTTTCCGCGGGACTTGTTTTACTTCAGCACAGTGAGTATCATACCCCACACGCGGCGTTATCTTCAGACAGCTGCGCCCGGGTTTCGCAGATGGAATACCGTCCGGCAAACAGACAAAGGCACCAGCCGATGAGGCAGTTCTCTCTCAAAAGAGAAGATTGTAGTCTTCCATTGTTTTAACCAAAACACGTTTAGGTTCATTTTTATTTTGTTTTTTGAAGGGATTTATATTCGAGTGACTTAAGCAAAGATGAAGTAGATTATGATTATTCGTAAATGCAGAGAACACGGCTACCTAAAAAGAGGGGGCAAAATACCGTATTCTTCTGCATTTAGTTTGGGTTCGGTGGGTAAGTGTGCTTTTCCAATGGATTATTGGTCGCTTTCCTAGACTTACTGTTGGCGGTAAAGGTCATTGGGTGAGCGTTAGCGTCGATGTCCATAAAAAGTGTAGAGAGGAGCCTGGGAGAGTTATCTCAGCGCTTCCTTAGCAAGAGTGCCCTACCGTCTTCTTTTCTGTTCTTGGAAACTGTTCTGATCTGTTCAACCTTCCTAGATAGTGAAGGATCCTAGGGGGAGGAAACCAAACCTTGCCTTGGCTTTAGGTATAGGTTCTTGGCACAAATAAGTTGCTATCAACAAAAAAACAGGAAGATTTCCCCCCCAGTTCTGTTGGCCTTTGAATAGGAGCAAAGTTAGGAACCAATGGCTAAGGCTTTCTGGGGTCTGATCTTGTAAGTATAGCCTTCTGGAGGCCTTGAGCTGTTACCCTTGAGCTGTTGAGGGCGTTCACCTAGGCGTTGTGCTCAGGTGCGTCATTAGGGGTAAGGGAAGTGCAGTCTGGGGGAAGGAGTTCTTGCACTGCTCCGAGTGGTTTGCTGTGTATTTTACTCTATTTACACTTGGTACAAGTCTGCAGGGCCAGTTGCTTTGTCCTATCAAAGAGGAAAAAAGAGCCAAATATGAATCTAAGTGTATATTATTTCTTGTCTTGAAATATGACTTTACCAAATATTCTTTTTTTTTTCTATTTTCCGCATTACCTTCAGAAATCACAGTAAAACCTCCTAAATTCAAACTTCACTACCTCTGGGCTCAGTCATCTTCAAACTGGTCTACGTTCTAGTTTACCTTTTTTTTTCTTTTGGTATTCTAAACTTTTTGGTATGAACATTTTCAAACATAGGCAAAGTAAGAGAGAATAGTATATAATGAATTTCCATAGATTCGTCACTCAAGTGAAAAAATTACCAAAATTTTGCTAATCTTTTTTCATCCACTATCGACATAATACACTTTTTTATTTCTTCTGGACTTCAAAAAAAATGCTTCAAAATATATTTTTGTGCCATTTATTTTTATACTACTTCTAAAAGAAGAGTTTTTTTAAACAAAAGAATAATATGAATATCTATCAATAGATGTTAACATACAAATTAATCTTAACTTTTTTTTTTTTTTTTGAGGAAAATTAGCCCTGAGGTAACTGCTGCCAATCCTCCTCTTTTCGCTGAGGAAGACTGTCCCTGAGCTAACATCTGTGCCCATCTTCCTCTACTTTTTTTTTTTTATATATGTGGGATACCTGCCACAGCATGGCTTGCCAAGCCATGCCATGTCCACACCTGGAATCTGAACCGGTGAACCCCATGCCACCAAAGCAGAACGTGCGAACTTAACCTCTGCACCACCAGGCTGGCCCAAAATTTTTTTATAATTCTGAATTTTTACTGTTTCATGTCCTACTTAAATCAAGACTACCTAATTTGTAAGAAAGTGCCTTAACCTGGATACTGTTGTGTTGGGAAATATTTCTTCCTATGTCTTTTGCATGTCTCTGTATGCTTGCTTCCTGTGGGATAGTCCGTGGTACCAAGTGCCCATGATTATTAAATTTATATTTCAAGTTTTACATTTTAAGCAAAATTTAATCAAAAAACTTTAGACCCAGCCCTGATGGCCTAGTGGTTACGTTCAGCATGCTCCGCTTTGGCAGCCCAGGTTCGGTTCCGAGTTTCAAAACCACCACTTGTCTGTCAGTTGTCATGCAGTGGTGGCAGCTCACACAGAAGAACTAGAAGGACTTCACACAACTATGCACTGGGGCTTTGGGGAGAAAAAAAAAAAGAGGAAGATTGCCAACAGATATTAGCTCAGGGGTGAATCTTTCCCAGCAAAAAAACTTTACAAAAAAGTGTACCAGAACTCCACCTAAATGCAACAACTGTTTATGGTTCTCCTTGACCTTTCTCTGATATTTGTCCTCGAGCATGCATACTGTGTACACTTCTTATTTAACATTCTTCTGTTTATCCTTTAAAAAAATGTGTTACATGGCTGTATATTTCAACATAACCTTTATATTTCATTTAAATTGTTGTACAGTATTCCATCAGATTACTATTTTATAGTTTAACCATTCTCCTGTTTTGGACATTTAGGTTATTTCCAGTTTCTCACTATTGTGTAGGGTGCTGTCTTAACCAGGTTATCCCTGGGAGCTGACTTATGGAAGGTGCTCTTCAAATCAAATTTTCCTGAGTGGAAACTTAATATTGTAATTCTCAGTGGTAAGAGGGAGGCTGTGAACTTTAGTGAGGAAAATATTGGCAACACTTGTAGATTTATGAATAAATCTCATTTTTTTTTTTAACTTCAGAAAAAGAGGGAAGGAATTACCTTTCATCTAAATGGTACAGAAACTCAGTATATTGTAGTGGCTGAGGAATTTTTATTTCCTAAACTAAAGAATTCAAACTGGGTGAGAGACACATTCTAAGATGAGTTGGTCTTGATTAACAGGATAAAAATGGGTACGGATAGAAACCTTCCTTGGAAGTTCTGAGGCTAACATAGGGCTGTATGGCAGCCTGAGATCATTTCTTACTTCTCTGTAATGCAGATGATCGTTATTTGTAGGCTACAGCAAATGTTTTTAGTTATCTTTATCTGGAAAATAGTGTTGATGTAGCTTCTTCCCAGATGGGTTGTTCAAGTTGCTTCATGGATTTCCACACAGAGATAAGGATAATGCACGTGCATTCAAGCTGTGGGCCAGTGTGGCACGAGGGAGCCCGAGTTGTGTGATGGCATCCTACCAGCGGCAGTGCAAAGTCTGAGAAATCCATATTGTGGTGTACTGCCAGGGACAGTTTCAAGATGAGAGTCAAACCTTGACTCTCATTGCTTTTTTTTTTGTATTTTATTTTTGCCCTTAATTTTGATTTTGAAAAAATTTTAAATTACTGAAAAGTTGAAAGAATTTAACATTGAATGTTCATATACATACACTGCCCAGATTGACCAGTTGTTACCCGTTGTTACATTTCTTTATCACCCTCCTTACAGCCGCCCCCCCTCCCCTTTGAAAGTAAGTTGCAGACATCATGATCTTTTACTCTTAAACACTCGAGTATGTATCTACTAAGAAAAAGAGCATTCTCCTATATAAGCTCAGTGCTGTTATCACTCTCAAGAAATTTAACATTGATACAATAATATCCAATATATAGGCCGTATTTAAATTTAACTTTAAAAATTTAATTTTTAATTGTCCCAGTAATGTCCTTTAGAGCTGTGCTTTTTAAAAAAAATTGTGTTCTAGTTGTTGTGTCTCTTTAGTCTCCTGTAATCTAGAACACTTCCACGTTTTTCTGTCTTCTATATGAGTCTCACTATTTGGATTTGTCTGTTTCTTCGTGAGTAGAGGTAAAACATTTAGTTTGTGTATTCTTTTCAGTGTGTCACATCTGGAGGCATGTAATGTCAGTTTGTTCCGTGATTGGGGATTTTTAATTAACTTGGTTGAGGTGTTGTCCCCCAGCCTTTTGCACTGAAAATGTACCTTTTCCCCTTTGTGAATAATAAGTAATATGTGAGGTCATGCTTTGAGACTGTGTGAATATCCTGTTCCGAACAGTATTACCTAAGGCTTTTAGCTGCTGTGGTGTTCCCTGTCTGAGTCTACTCTCTTTATTTTTGAGATTGTGTGTTTTTGGCCAAGACATCTTGTGTTTTTTTTGGCCAAGATATCTTATATTTAGGTGAGAGGTTTAAATATATGATAACCCACTAATTAGGACTTGGTCTTAGAGTCAGTCCCTCCCTTTCCCTCCATCACTCTCTCTGCCCTTCTTCCCTCTCTCTCCCTCCTTCCCTCCCGTTCCCCTCTCTACCTTCCCTCCCTCCCCCCTCCTTTCTTCCCTCCCTCCCTCTCCTTCCCTCCCTCCCTCTCTCTCTACCTTCCCTCCCTCCCTCTCCTTACCTCCCTCCTTCTCTCTCTACCTTCCCTCCTTCTCTCTCTACCTTCCCTTCCTCCTTCCTTTCCCTCCCTCCCTCCTTCTCTCTCCTTTTCTCTCTCTCTTCTTCCCAAAGTAATGTGTAATGATTTGGCTGTGACATAAAGATTTAGGACTGGTTGTCTTCCCAGAACATTATCATCTCTGTGTTGCCTGGGCACATTTTTCCTTGTTTGTTTCTTTGTAAGCCAAATACTTTTATTTTTTCTGTTCTCTTCCCATCTGTTTAGTAATCTGATTTTGTTAGAGAATTGCCTTCCTGATTGCTTATAAAGTAGTGTTTAGAAATGTATTTTTAAAGAGCAGATGGCTCTGGTATTGACCTACTTCTAGATGGGATAGTTTTATTCTAACCTTCTTACTTGATGTTAGGACAATTTTAATATGGACAAAGTCTGAATTCTTTATTACTACTATTGAATATTTTTCTGTCCTTCCAAGTTCCTACTACTAGGTAGCTGCTTCCACGGAATACATGTAATGCCGTGGGTGTTGACAGTAAAGCAGTCACCATAACCAGGGAACTTGCTCTGTGTATCCTATCCAAGGTCCTTCAGTCATTCAGTGCTGATCTGGTTAACAGTTTTGAATCCTGGTTCGTTATCCTTCTCAGATCAGTAGCAATGTTTATACACCTTCTGTTTCATCTGCCAACTAGCCCAAGCCTTTGCCCAAATCAGAGCCTCACAATATTAGTTTTCTTACTCTAATTTCTTATTCTTTTTCTTTCTTTAAATTATGAAATATAACAAACATACAGAAAAGTACAGAAAATAATATGACAGACGACTCGAAGTCCTCAGGACAAAGGCAGCATGGTGCAGTGGTAGAAATACAGGCTCTGGGGCCAGACTGCCCAGGTGCAGCCCCAATGGTGCCCCTCAGCAGTGTGGGACCGAGGGCAAAGATTTCACCCCATAAAGAAACCTATACTCATTAACAGCCACTCCCCATTATTCCAGCCCTTGACAACCACCAATCTACTTTATTTTTATGGGTTTGCCTATTTTGGACGTTTCATATAAAGGGAATTTACAACATGTGGCCTTGTGTCTGGTTTCTTTCCCTTAGCATAATGTTGGTCAAGGTTCATCCATATTATAGCATGTATCAGCACTTCATTCATTTTTATGTCTGAATAATATTCCATTTTATTTTTCCATTCATGTCCATATTATTCATTCGTCTGTTGATGGACATTTGGGTTGTTTCCACTTTTTGGCTCTTATGAATAGTGTTGCTATGAACATTTGTGTACAGATTTTTGCAGACATTTGTTTTCAGTTCTATTAGGCATACACCTAGGAGTGGAACTGCTGGATCATATAGTAACTACATGTTTAAACTTGTGAAGAACTGTCAGGTTGTTTTCCAAAGTTGTTACACCATTTTACAATCCTGTTTAATTTGCTGAGCCTCAATTGCCCCATCTATAAAGTGAGGATAATAGGAGGGCCTGCCTCCTAGGGTTTTTGTGAGAACTAAATGAGTAGATTCATAAAAACACTTATTGTTATAAATAATGTAATAAGTGTTCAATAAATGATAGTAAATGATAAATCTGGATGGTGGATAATAATACTAATGTTATTTGAATTCATTTTTCAATCGTATTTCTGAAATTTATTTTAATTTATTAGATGAATCAAAATGTTTGGTGCTAAGAATTCATTCCTGCATGACTAGGAGTCAGATATGTCCTTGAAAGGAGTAGGAAAAGGCACAGTTCCCTGCTGGCTTAGCCTTCTCTGTCAGAAAAGCACACCTGAATGGATGTGCTCTTCCCTTTTTTTGGAGTTTAGCATACTTATGCGGTCCTGCTCTTGTTACACCGCCCTTCAGGATTCTTGATTCTCCCATTCTTCTTTCATTCAGAGGTGAGAAAACAGCCCTCCCAGTGGCTCTCCACCATGGCCAGCCGTCAGTTCTCACCTACAGAAGTCCTGGCGCCAGTGAAATTGAGTAAGAAATGGGAATACTGTCTCTTAAAAGGCAGATAAAGTTTATGCTGCAGGATTTTGGTCCAGGAGAGGGATGGCAAGAGCTCTTTGTAGAGGATTGACTTTGGAAAGGTAGATTATTGAAGTGCATTAAAATTGGAGATGGGGAGAAGGAAGCCACCTTTGTAAGTTTAAGGTTGTAAAAAGTCAGAATAATGCTGAGCACTTGCCATGAGCCAAGCACTGTTTTCAGCATTGACACATACTCCTTCATTCTTACAGCAACCCCCTGAGGGATGCGTGAGGTGTTATTCCCATTTTACAGATAAGGAACTGAGGCACAGAGCGGGTTAAGAGGTTAAACCTTTTGTAGAACTCTATTTAGGTTAGTTCCCCATTATCTCCAGAACTTTAACCACATCTAAAGACCTTAGCCCTTGGGTGGGATGGAGAATAGGAATTATCAAGTGCTTTCAACCATACACATGAATCCAGCAAACCAAATCCCTGCACACGTTTTAACCTCCCACCCCCTCCAAGCTGGAATTCTTTCTCTCAGTCGAGGCTTATGTGTTGGGAGCCGTCTGTTGTCACGTACTCCATACTTCTCTTCCCCTACAGTTTAGCTATGGCATGACCTTGGCCACAAGGTTCTGGAATTCTTCAGGGAGAGAGATGTTTTCTTTGCAAAAATTTATATTTTACTTTTAAAAGAGAAAGCATCAAGGGCCAGCCCCAGTGGCCTAGTGGTTAAGTTTGGCACACCTTCTTTGGTGGCCCAGGTTTGGTTCCCAGGCATGGACCCACACCACTTGTTTGTCATTGGCCATGCTGTGGCGGCAGCTCACATCCAAAAAAAGAGGAAGATTGACAGTGGATGTTAGCTCAGGGCGAATCTTCCTCAGCCAAAATAAAAAACAGGGTGTGAGGGGAAGCCTCTAATAAAAAGGTATTTATTATTTAGACAAAATTATCCCTAAATCCCACCCACTCATATCGTTTATTTATGTTAGTGGACATTCATTTTGTGATTTTTCTTTAACTTGTAACATTATGAGCTATTAGACTTTGAAACCTTTTTTAAACAAGTGCCTAAGGGTCCACTTTATTTGGAACTCCTAGGATATATCCAGATATATGAGGTCGATGTAGATACCTCATGCTTTTTAGAAAGTACCCTATTCTGCATCCAAGGCTGGTTCAGGTTGTTTGGAATGTTTATGAACACGAAGAGTGCAACTAAGCAGAGCTCAGAGAGTTCTCGTCTTTGGCTAAAAATCAGATTGTGAATCCGTTTCCCAGTCTTTAGAGAAGCCCCTGTGATGATTTACCAAAGATAGAAACCACTTCCCTTGTCAGAACAGCACGCACTGAAGGTGGAGCTGCCTGGAAATAAGCAGAAGAGGGCGTGTGTGGAGGACAGCGGGGCAGGCGGGCCCTTGCGTGTGTGGAGCAGCGTTTGATGGCCGGATAAAGCCTGATGAGAAGGGACAGGGAGTCCGCTTACACCAGGTGTGGGCGTAGCGTGGTAATGGGTGTGAAGAGCATTGACGGGTATGAAGAAAAGCACTGCTTGGATTCTAGGTTTGTTAATGCAGTGTGGGGAAGAGGTTTCTCAACTGCATATTTTAAATCGTTACATGATAATCTCAATAAGTCGTCTCATATTCCATGTGTATATAACCCTTAGTTAAAAAGCAAAATAAAAATGATTCTGTACTAGTTAGTGTACTTTTATTTTACATTTTTAACTAGTAGTAGGCAAAATCTACTTTCCAGCTCTATCAGAGCATTTTTACGTAGTGAAATTAAAGTATATTTATCAAAATAAGGTGTTTACCCCCTTATATTTACCAGCTATTATTCTTCAAATGGCATTTTATAAAAAACTATTGTGGGCCAGCTCGGTGGCATAGTGGTTAAGTTCGCACGTTCCGCTTCTCAGCGTCCCGGGGTTCGCCGGTTTGGATCCCGGGTGCGGACACAGCACTGCTTGGCAAAAGCCATGCTGTGGTAGGCATCCCACATATAAAGCAGAGGAAGATGGGCATGGATGTTAGCTCAGGGCCAGTCTTCCTCAGCGAAAAGAGGAGGATTGGCAGTAGTTAGCTCAGGGCTAATCTTCCTCAAAAAAATAAAAACTATTATGACATGTTCATATTTAGAACTGTAAAAAATATTCTGACAAGTTCTCAGAGCTCAACATTCCACTCTTTTGTAAAAACTAAGAACTAATATAAAACTTAAGACAAAATAAATAGTGTGACATTTATATAGTACCCCTACATATGTGGCATATCACTATAGTATTTCTTTCTTAAAACAATAATAGACTCCTGTAATGTGCTCAGCCAGTAGGATATGTGAAATATTTACCAAGTATTTGGTATATATTTATTCACTCAGCCAATATTCATTGACTACTCGCCATGGCAAGCCACTGTACTAGGCACCAGGAACGCAGTGGTGAGTGCCTGTGCTCCCTTCATTGACTCTTCTCAGAGTTCAGTAGGGAAGAGAGACAAGAACAAATTAACAAAAAGGAAAAGGAAAAATTACAAATTGTGGCATATGTTATTAAGCATCAAATAGACCATTATTAATATAGACTGTCCAAATTATAAAATGTTTTGTTTTCTTGCCTTTGTATTTCAGAGTGATATTTTGTTCCATAATAATTTTAAAAAGAGTTGATAGATTCAAACAAATTGTGTATATACATTTATTTATGCAACAAAAGAAATTTACTGAATGCTCATGTGCCATGCACCATTCCAGCCCCAAGAAAAAGAGCTGGGAACAAAACAAAGCCATTTTGTTCATGGTGATTTCACCCTAGTGAGAAGTCAGTAAACAAATATATGATAAATGTCAGGAAGTAATAAATGAGATGAAGCAAAATATAAAGAGGACAGAGAGTGACCAGAATATTATTTTATTTGGGTGAGCTGAGAAGGAGTCTCTGAGGAGATAAACGGTTTCTCAGCGTTTTCCTTCTTTTGTCTCTTGAGTCAATTCAGTTAATGAATTCAGGATACAAGATAATTTTTGTGTCCCTTGGTATTGTTCACATATTCATTTAGAGAGCTATGGTGGGGTCCTTCTTCTTTCCAATTCCTTACCACTAAAAGGGATTAATACCCGAATTCTTTCCTTCCTCCTTTTATCATTCTTCCATACACTTAAATGCCTAAGCACCTTCATCCATTCATCCATCTCTTTACCTTTTATCTGAAAAACATGCTTTGACATCTGTTCCAGTTTTCCAGAATCTTAGTATGTGATTAATTTGATTAAAAATTATACAATTAAATGTCTTCCAGATTTTTTATTATAACATGGAATTCCTTTTGGAGGGAGCTCTTTTATCCAAGTCTTTCTCCTAGTAAACTCTCAGCCATTGAAATTTGATGTCTTGGGTGATCTTACAGTGATCCCAACCTTAATGCCCAAAGCTCTAAATAAAATTGTACACCGCTGAAGTGTTCTATAGCATTGCGCAAGTCTGAAATAGGTAGCTGGCACCCACCCCGCGCTTGATTGTTGGCTAACTGACTTGTGCCATAAATAGCTCAGTGTTATGCGATCGGACAACTACAACCAACAGAGGAGGGATTTTTGTTTCCTAATACACATGTGTCGTCTCTGGTATTCAGCAAAATCAAGGTCTAACGCGCTAGACCCTAACTGTAACATAGTTCTTAGGAGAATTGTGCAAATCAGTAGCCAAATCCTTTTAGATAGCATTCAAGATAGCCCTGCCTTATACCAAATTCCACGTTATGGATCATACTGTTAGACCAAGATTCAGTTTTAGTCCCCTCTGGGTACATGAAAATATTGTTGCTGCCACGATCTGGTTAATCCTACAGTTTCTACCATAGGAATTAGAAATCCTCAGGCGAGTCTGAGAAGGCATCACGGTCGTTTTATAAACCCATGTTTCTGAACGCAAGAGCCTGTTTTAAAAACCTACCCACTATTGGAATACAATGGTTCTTGTTTCTAACTCTTAGCTGGAATGTATTGTTTTTATGTCTAAAAGATTTTTGAGTGCTATAATTTAACAGAACATTGCTTCTTAAATTCCTTAGCAGTAACTCAGAAGGTGAACTTTGGGGTATTTTTCCAGATAAATCTGTGCCCTCTATGTGCAAAGCCTTGCTGCTTAGGAAACTAGTTAGAACACATAGAATTCAATCCATGTTTTAGATATTTTCACTTTTCTTTTACTGGGTCTTTTTCAAGATGGCAGTATGTTTATTGCATTTCTATATAGTCAAAAATACCACATCTAAAACAACCGATTTTTAAAAAAATCTCTGTGCTGATTGTCATTATTGTTGAAATGCTGCTTACTGTTGCTTCAAGTTTGGAACGAGAGTAAAGAATACGTCGATGATATCAGAGCTGTAGGCCGCTCTTCCCCAGTGCTGGTTTTGCACTTTTGCTTACAGGACTTCAGTACATTTTATAGTCAGACCTTCCTAGACCCAGTTATAGACCTTTCCACGGCCGCACTGAATGTTTGCATTTTGAAAACATTTTAAAGCTGAAATTCAGTTCAAGAATACTGATCTTTAGTTTACCAGAAGAACTTAAAAGCATTTGTGTCTAGCTTTTATACTCTAGTGGATTTAAAAGGGGAAGGAAAAAAATCCACCCCAAACCACTGATTGTTTGTTTGACAGATTGTGAACCATGGCCGTGTGGATACAAGCCCAGCAGCTCCAAGGCGAAGCCCTTCATCAGATGCAGGCGTTGTATGGTCAGCATTTCCCCATTGAGGTGCGGCATTACTTATCCCAGTGGATTGAAAGCCAAGCTTGGTAAGTGAACAGGGTTTTTTCTATCATATTTTATGAAGCACAAGCATATTAAAGTTTGATTGGAAAGATAATATGATGGAGACTTTAAAAGTTGTACATTTAAAAAAATATATGTGACCCATGAAAATATATTTAACCCCATCTTAGATTTTACGGAGATGGAATAACTCAGGATTTTTACAATGGGACTTGTTGCTTTTAATCGTAAATTCTGGCTAAAAGCTTTGGAATATTGCTGCTGATCAAAAACAGTTAACAAATATATTTTGAGTGCCTGTACAGTGCCTAGCTGTGTTGTAGGCAGCAAAGTTCATATGAAAAAATTAAAGCCTTTGTATACAAAGAATTTAGTGCTTAGTGGGGCAGCTAAGCTATGCGTATGCATATAATTTAATAAAATGTATTGTTGACACATTTAACGATGGAGACATTGACGTTTTTTAATTTGCATAACATACACATAAAGACTAAAAGACAGTACACCAAAATATTAACAATAATTACGTCTTGGTGGCAGATTTAACAAGCATGTTTATTTTTCTTATTTTCCAAATTACTATTTATATACTCAGGAGGGAAATTGTTTTTAAATTCTTTTAGAATTAGTACAATGCAGTAGACTGACAATAAAGCTTTTTCGTAGACAACGTTATTGCACACGGGCAGCGGGCTGTCACTGCTCTGCTCAGGGCCTGGGAGTGTGTTGGCTGGTTATGTATGTTACGTCTGGTTACAGTCTGATCTGACATGTTCCCCAGATACCTCAGGCCTCCACCCTTGTGGCCGGGGGCTCCTCTTGGACAGAGCCAGCAAGAAGCCAGCGTGTCTGCTACCGTTTGAGGAGGGCTGTGTGCCTCTCTGCTGTGTTACCTTGGAATAATTGCAATCATGTGTCAGTAGCAGATTTCTGTTCAGAAACTAGCGAGCACCAAAGGAAAGCAATTTTCTAGGCAATTACCAAAATCTCAGCCTCGTGCAATTAAGTGAGGAAAAAAGGAGCTAAATGTGAGCATGTCACCTGCACCTTGCTTAGTGCTTTTCCATTTCCTTTTCATTTTCTTGTCCGTTTTAATGATTTGGAGGGTTCAGAAAAACATTAGCAGGAAGTTTCTGTTGGTTTAAAATTCATTTAGATTTCCCATGTAGTCTTCTTACTGAACAAATGTGAAAAGACTTGTGTTGATGTTAAGGGAAACCTGAATTTACTTAGTTTTGGTTTTCTTAAGAATATGACGACCTTAATTTAAAAAATCTTCAGTTCTTTATGTTTAAGCTTAGAAAGGCTTTTTTTTTTTTAGCAGAAAATTAAGTTTACAAGTACAAGAAGCAGTGCTTGATTTCCATGAGTTTTGCTCAGAGACTGGTTCTTCTCAAGAGTGCGTTCTTTAGATGAGGAGCGTAACTGCCAGTTGAAACAGAGGTGCAGGGCTGCTTCACTCTTTCCAGGCTTTTATCTAATACATAACGTTTACGTATTTAAAATTTGGCTTTCTCTGCTGCCTTCTCGAAGTGCCTATTTGAGCATATTATTTGATGAAGTACGTTATCAGTGTTTCGGTCAACCTGTTCGGGCCTCCACTTGAAGTGAGTTGCTGACTGACTTCAGGGGTTTAGAGATGACAGAGCTTTTAGCTTTCACCAGACCTCCTCTTTGGCTGCAGACCCGGTCAGCCGTAATTGAATGTTATTTCAATCTGACAGCTGTTTGGTTTCTTCAGTGAGCCGAGTTAAGTAATTTAGCACTGCCCAATAGCAATTGTTGCCTAAGTTGTTTAAAAAAAGAAAGAGAGTTGGGGGGTGGAGACTAGGAGAAGGAAGGGAGGGAGGGCAGAAGGAGGGGAGGGAGGAAGGGCGCACAGAAGGATGGAAGGATGGAAGGAAGGATGGATGGATGGACAGAAGGATGGGCGAAAGGGAGGAATGATGGAAGGGAGAACTGGAAGGAGGGAGACCATCCAACCCCTGTGACCAGTTAAATGGATATGAATTAATACAAAGTCCATAGAGCAGTTTCTCTGGTTCATTGAAAGACATAGTGTTTCCTACAGGTCCCAAATCTACACCTGGTGATATAAATATCTGACTTGTGTAAATACTTGTGGGCATCTTCTGTCTTAGTATCTCATTTCCAGGGCTCCTTAGAAATAGCAATGTGGGGCCGGCCCAGTGCTGTAGTGGTTAAGTTCATGAGCTCTGCTTCAGTGGCCTGGGGTTCATGGGTTCAGATCCTGTGTGTGGACCTACACACTGCTCATCAAGCCATGATGTGGTGGCATCCCATACTCAAAGTAGAGGAGGATTGACACCGATGTTAGCTCAGGGCCAATCTTCCTCACCAAAAAGAAAGAAAAAGAAAAAGAAAGAAATAGCAATAAATGTTCCTTCACCAGTCTTTACTTAAGAAATATTCTATGTGGGGGGCTGGCCCCATGGCCGAGTGCTTAAGTTCGCGCACTCCGCTGCAGGTGGCCCAGTGTTTCGCTGGCTCGAATCCTGGTTGCGGACATGGCACTGCTCATCAAACCACGCTGAGGCATCATTCCACATGCCACAACTAGAACGACCCACAACGAAGAATATACAACTATGTACTGGGGGGCTTTGGGGAGAAAAAGGAAAAAAAAATTCTTTAAAAAAAATAATCAAGCCAAAAATACACAGTAAAAAAAAAAGAAATATTCTATGTGAAATTAGTAATACATAGAACTAGTCAAGTCTGGAAAAAACATGTGGAACATTCTTGACCTGGTGCCCCCTTACACTCTTGAGGGGGTAACTATAAAAAGGAAATTATCGGAGTTCTTATTTCCTTCACAGTACACAAAGCAGTTTCCTTTTCCTTTTATTCCTAGAAGCAGATAGCATAAGTGCCAGAGCAAGTCAGGAGGAGGAAGGAGAAAGGGGAGTACATTGTAAAAAGGGAAAAAAGGAAGAAGAAAGAAAGAAAAAAGCTACTGTGCAGTCCACTAAGGTAGTTAGTAGGATTCAGAATAGATGAATGTACGCATCTAGTCAATCTGAATGGGACTGTTTCTGAAAATGTGCAGTGAGCATTATGATGAAGTCAGTGTAGCCAAAGGAGAGGTGTGATGCGTTGAGGCTGCATTTGTCCAGGCTCATGTGCATGTATGTATACATATGTATGTAATTTTTTTCCCCTAGGGACTCAATAGATCTTGATAATCCACAGGAGAACATTAAGGCCACCCAGCTCCTGGAGGGCCTGGTGCAGGAGCTGCAGAAGAAGGCGGAGCACCAAGTGGGGGAAGATGGGTTTTTGCTGAAGATCAAGCTGGGGCACTATGCCACGCAGCTGCAGGTGGGTGTGCTCTGGGCCACACTGCATTCTCGTCCCTAGGAGGGGCCCTTCCTTCGTTCAGTACTTTCTGTAGAGGTTGTCATTCTCTTCTTCAGCTCGGCATTGTTGAGTTCCGTATTATGTGTATCAATTCGTACTGTTTGGTTTTGTGATTGCAGCCACCTTTTTTAACTTTTTATTTGAAAATCGTTTCAAATTTATAGAAATCTCCAAGATTTTGATACACAGAATCTCCACATGTGCCCAGACTGACCTCTTATTAACATTTGCTTTATCATATTCTCTCTCTACACACAAACATTCTTTCATCACATTAGAATAGGTTGCATATACCATGTCCCTTTGCCCCGAATACTTCCAGTGTGTGTTTTCTAACAATATGAACCTTTTCTTACATAGATATGGTACAGTTATCAACTTAAATAAATTTAACATTGATACAACACTTTTAGGTAATCTTATATCTGTATTTTCATTTTGTCATCGTAATAGTGTCCTTTAGGGCATTTTTTTAATGCAATCCAGGATGACATATTGCATCTAGTTGGCATGTCTCTTTACTCTCCTTTAATATGGAACTGTTTCTGAGCCTTTCTTTGTCTTTCATTACGTTGACATTTTTAAGTAGTTCAGCTCCTCTATTTTTTAAGGATAAAATATACCTCATTTTGGATTTGTGTGATGTTTCCTCATGATTAGATTCAGGTTACATATGCCTGATCAGCGTTCTGAATAAGTGATGTGTCCTTCTCAGGGTGTCACATCTGGAGACATACAGCATCCATCTTCCCCTCATTGGTGGCAGTAACTTTCGTTGTCCAGTCAAGGTGGTGTCCAATTTCTTCTCTGATGTGGCCTTTTTGAAATTTATTTATCCTGTTTCCAAGCATGATGCCCTAGTACTTTAGGCAAATTAAGTTGCAAGAAATCAAATAATCTAACCCTTTTACTGTAATTGGCTTTCCTACTGTGTGTGTTTCTTATCCCCGTTGGTATCAGAGGAACGGCATTTCTCATGGTTACAGCATTGTGTCTGCAGGAGTCTCCTCCATCATAAGATCTTGCGCTGTTCTGAGGTAGGTCAGGCCCATGGCACCGAGTGGAGCAAAGTGATGTCTGCTCTTGGATTCTTTCAGAACACGTATGACCGCTGCCCCATGGAGCTGGTCCGCTGCATCCGCCACATCTTATACAATGAACAGAGGCTGGTCCGAGAAGCCAACAATGTGAGTGTCCTGTGGGTATAGGGGGTGGAGTTGGGAAGTCCTTTCTTGCCCACCTCTCTCTGGACCCACCTTTGTCAGGGTGACTCAGTGTGCATCTGTTGGTATCTCTATAAACAGAGCATTGTCCCAAGGGGCACAAAAGAAATAGAAGATTGATCTTAACTGATTTATAACCTTGATGAGATTGCAACCGCAAAACAAGTGCAAAATAGTTTAACCCCAACTGAATAGTTTTTTGGGTCTTTTTAAAGGTTTTATTTTTCCTTTTTCTCCCCAAAGCCCCCTGGTACATGTTGTGTATTTTTAGTTGTGGGTCCTTCTAGTTGTGGCATGTGGGACGCCGCCTCAGCATGGCTTAGATGAGCGGTGCGATGTCCGTGCCCATGATCCGAACTGGCGAAACCCTGGGCCACTGAAGCGGAGCCCGCGAACTTAACCACTTGGCCACAGGGCCAGCCCCCAACTGAATAGTTTTTGAGTAAAGGCATCCTTATATTCCAGTGAGATTACTTAGGAAAGACTTCTGCTTAGCTGCCTCCCAGCCAGGTTTTGAATGACTGGATCAGACCAAATCACTTAAATGGCTGGATCCATAAAGGCTTTGTGGATGCCTCCCTTGTAACTTCATTTTGGAGTCTCCAGGACACCACATGGGAGAGGTTCGGCCTCTTCTCTCTTCCTTTAGTCACAAGAAGGTCTTGATGAGGACACAGAAGATGTGTGTTCACACAGCCTTGTTCCCCACTGTGTCCCTATCACCTGATGGTCAGTCAGTGAATGTGAAATGAGGGGTCATCATCAAAGTAGGAGAACCCAGGTAACTCCTGGGACGTGCTGAGTTCTAGTTTCTCCAAAGAGAATCCAGATGGACCTCGTCTGGGAAACTCTGGTGGAGGGAAGATCTGCAATAAAGTTTCTACTATGCTTCTGTCAGGTCACTTGTTTCTCCTCTTTTCCTACTCTACCCCAGTTCTCACAAATGATGTTTGCAATTCCTCTGACTCAAACTTTAGTTTCTGGGGGTCTCAGTTCAGTTGTAGGTGCTGGCATTGGCTTTTTCTCGAGATTAAGGCCTGAGGCTTTCTCCCATCCTCACTGCCCAGCCCACCGCTGCCTGCACTCTCACCCATCTGTCTCCAGGGTACGTCCCCAGCTGGAAGTCTTGCTGATGCCATGTCCCAGAAACACCTTCAGATCAACCAGACATTTGAGGAGCTGCGACTGGTCACACAGGACACGGAGAACGAACTGAAGAAGCTGCAGCAGACCCAGGAGTACTTCATCATCCAATATCAAGAGAGCCTGCGGATCCAGGGTGAGGCCCTGCGGCGTGGGCAGGGTGTGTCTTGAGGACGGGAGTGAGGGCTAGGAAGCTCAGGTTGGGTTGGAAGAGAACCACTTTTCCATTCAAAGGCATTTCCCTTCCTCTGGAGCGGCAGGGAATCACTTGCATTGAAGACAGTGCTGGGAGGCTGAGGCTTAAGTGGGAAAGACAAGCACCTGCCCTGGAGTGTGGGGTCCCATTCAGGGTGCCGCACCCAGGTGGCTCCTGGTCTGCTGGGGAGGACATTTCCTCTTGTGAGAAGGGGCAAAGAGTCTAAGTAAACAGTCCCAGATGGTACTTCTGTATATAGTAGGCATTTTATAAATGCTGCTTTACTGAAATGTTAAACTCTCTAAGCAGGGACAGTATAAGGGCCAAGGGACTGTGTTTGTGGTGAAAAACTTTTAATGTTGTTTTGTGCAGTTATTCGGAGAGGCTGTCCTGGGGCAGAGCACACTAATGCACCTCAGTTACACTTTATGGACAAAGGCTCCCCTTCCTGGGGTAAATCCTGCTTGGTACTTGGGTACAGAGAACTTCAGAGTCTGTCTTGAGGCTGTGGAGCACCACCAGCGCCCCCTATTGGCCTTGTAGGAAGTTGGCAGTGTGATGGTTTCCTCTCCCTTCCTCCATCACAGAATCTCAGAGAAGCCTCCATACAAACATACACATACACATACCGCCTGCTCCTCTGATACCGTGCATTTGGGCTCGATCTTAGAACTGTATTGATACTATTTATTAACTCTGTCTTCCCCAGTAGAATATAAATTCTTTAAGAAGGGACTGTGTCTTTTATCTCTGTGCTCTGAGGCCAGCACATTGCCTAGATCATAGTAGGTGTTGAGTGAATGTTGGTGGGATGATTCTAGCATGTCTTCCGTCTGAATCCACCCCAGACGGACCCCAGAGAAAGGATGACCCTCTTCCTAGATTCGGGAACAGGAGATTTCAGCCTGTTAGTTCTACCCAAGGCTTTTGACTGGTTGCTAGTACTTCTGATCCTATATTTGGTTTTCTGTTTCCTATTTATGAGTTTGGGTTTGGATTCCAGTTTGGGTTTGTACTCATTATGCAATGTCAGTTCAGTCCCATTTATCCAAGTTCACCCATCAGAAACCCAGACTATTGACCTGTTTGTGCACGGAAAGGCTCAGCTCCCTCCAGTGGAGCAGACAGTTGCCTCGCGTCTGCTGGCATCCTTCCCAGAAGCTTCTGCAAATTGCCAGGAGAGACTAATTGGGTCACTTGCCTGGGGAAGCTGGGCCCAGGTGTTGGGCTCACCACCACCTCCCTGTGGGTGGCAGGATTCCCGAGGCGGCCGTCCAGATTCCTCTGCCATGTTCCATGCCTGGACACTTCTCTTCCTGCTCAGTCCCCTGCGGTGCGATTGGAACCCTGTTTCTCAGTTCTCTTCTGGTTCTGGGCTTTTCCTGGGTGTGCAGAGTTGCTTTAGTCTGTCCCAGCTTGTGCATCCGTGGGGCAGGGCCTACGTCAGTGTGACATGGCCCTCAGAGGCCTGCCAGGAACTTGATCGACCAAGACATGCTGACGCTCACATCTTCTCACGCAGCTGAGTGAGGACACTGGGAGGTTGGAAAGGCTCCTGGCAGAGGTGGTGAGCCCACGTTTAAGACAGTGTTACCGTTGGAGGGAAGGGATGGTTTGCAAGCAGGAGACGGTGCACAGGTGGCTTTAGCTGTGGAGATGTTTGATTCCTCCAGCTGGGTTATTGGTACCCAGGTGTCCTGCATCATGCTTTCCACCTCCCTGTGTCTGAAGTTTGTCATAGCGGACTTTTTGAAAATGGTGGTGAGGCCGCACTGACCCCCATTCCTGCCGTTGATGAGATTCCTGTCAGCCCCTGTGGAAGGAATCCGCTCCCTTTCCTGAGAGAATCTTGCTGCTTTTGTGTCCCCAGCGGGCCCTGCACACTCTGTCCCCCTCTCTCGGAGTCTCCCCTCTCTCCTGGCTGGCCGTCTGGCCTCGAGGGGGCCCAGCCTGGACAGACATGTGAGGCCCCTGCCGGCACCTGGAGAGACGCCTTCTTCCCCGAGGAGGGGCTGGTGTGCTCCGGGAAATGGGACGGAGCAGCGGAGCGGGGCCTTCCCGCTGATGCTTTGCCGTGTGAGGTGGGGCGGGGCAGCTGCCGTCTCCGTCACCCTTTAATGCCGTCCTGTAACCCATTAACCGCGAAGGACTGACTCTCACCCAGAGCTGCACATGCCGGGCATTCTCTTGAGCATTTTCTGGCTCATCGCTTGTTTACTCCTCACAGCACTCACTGAGCAGGTGCTGTGGTTCTCCTGTTTTTCACATGGGGAAACTGAGGCACAGGAGAGCGATGTGCCCGAGATCACCCATCTAGTAAACAGCGAGGGCACACTTCAAACCAGGCAGCGTGGCTCCCATCCAGACCCCCGTGTGGCGTGAGGAGGGCTGGGCAGCCAGCTGGGTGGGCTCGGGTGGGATGGAAGGCCGCAGGGCAGGATTGTCCTCGGCTGTACCCCAAGCTTCTGTCTCCCCACTCCCTGGAGGGGAGCTCAGAGCCGGGAGGCCAGGGAGCAGAGCCCACGCAGCTCTGGGCACCCTTGGCGGCTAGAACCCCAACTTGCCCCTGGTCAGATGTGTCCCCTTGAAGGCCTTGTCTCCAGAACAGGTGTGTGTGGTTCCTCTGGGCTTCTTGCTGGAGGCTGGAGGCCGTGGTCATGGGTATCCTGTCCCTCCTCCAGCTCAGTTTGCCCAGCTGGCCCAGCTGAACCCGCAGGAGCGTCTGAGCCGGGAGACGGCCCTCCAGCAGAAGCAGGTGTCCCTGGAGGCCTGGCTGCAGCGCGAGGCCCAGACGCTGCAGCAGTACCGCGTGGTGAGTGGGGTCTGCGTCCCTCTCCTCCCAGGCCCGGAGGTCCACATCCCGGGCTGTCCAGGGGGCCGGAATGGGGCTAGAGCCAGGAAGAGAGCAGGACCTGGGAGAACAGGAGGCCAGATCTCTCTTTCCTGTGGGGGCATGTGCAGCAGAGCAGGTCTGGGCCGGAGCAAAGCGTGTGCCTGGGGCCTGGTCCCGGGCCCGCCTCCTTAGTGAGGGCCTGCAGGTTGTTGTCTGGGAGCCCAGAAGGGCCTGCTGTCCCCACCTCCCTCAGGAGCTGGCCGAGAAGCACCAGAAGACCCTGCAGCTGCTGCGGAAGCAGCAGACCATCATTCTGGATGACGAACTGATCCAGTGGAAGCGGCGGCAGCAGCTGGCCGGGAATGGAGGGCCCCCCGAGGGCAGCCTGGACGTGCTCCAGTCCTGGTAATGGGTGTGGGGGAGGCAGGCAGGGAGGGCAGGCGGGGCCGGGCAGGGGCTCAATGTGGTGCCACCAGCTGCTTGTTCTGCCTCCTGCATTTTCGTGTGCAGTGGGCTCGCTCTGTCGTGGGACAGGTCTTATTTCACCAGTGGTTCCAGTTCCTCATACAGACTTTGATGCCCCCAGATCACACCGTCTTCCCTGGGAAGGAATCACTGTGTTGGGGAGCAGGGCAGGGCTGGGTGTGTAGAGTGATGGGCATGCTGGTGGGGCCCAAATCAGGGCGACTCCTGCTGTGTTTCTCTGTGTCTCCAGAAGGCAGGGCAGGTCTGCTCGCTCAGTGGGTAGAGTGGTGGCTAAGGCATGAGTCTTCCTGGGGAAGGGTGGAGCTGGGTGTTGGGGGTTCTCCCCAGCCTGGGAGCCTCCCACCTCTGGCGTGGGACATGGGGGTGAAGCCATTGTCCTCCCGTTGGCCCTGGGGCTGCTGTGCAGGTGTGAGAAGTTGGCCGAGATCATCTGGCAGAACCGGCAGCAGATCCGCAGAGCTGAGCACCTCTGCCAGCAGCTGCCCATCCCCGGCCCCGTGGAGGAGATGCTGGCCGAGGTCAATGCCACCATCACAGACATCATCTCGGCCCTGGTGACCAGGTGATGGCTGCGTCTTGGCCACACCCAGCCCCCCATGTGGTTGGCCTGGGGGAGGGAGGGGTGCTTTGCAGATGGGAACTCTCGCTTGAGTCCTTGTCTCTCTCTGCCTCACACCCTCAACCCCCTCCGTCCCCAGCTGCTGTGGCCTCTTGGTGTTGACCTTGCCCATTTTCTCTTGTGGACACTACAAGGGCTGCCCTCGTCCCCTGCAGCCCGTGCCAGCTGCTGAGGTCATTTCACTGCCTCCCCTCTCGCTATCTCCCCCGACTCTCAGCAGCCTCCCTGGGAACAGGGGCTGCGACACGGGCTCCTAAGTCACCCGCTGAGGCAGCCTCCCCATGCAGAGGGACCAGAGCGCAGTCCCCTGAGGCAGCATCTGGTCACTTGTGTTCCCACAGCACATTCATCATCGAGAAGCAGCCCCCTCAGGTCCTGAAGACCCAGACCAAGTTCGCAGCCACTGTGCGCCTGCTGGTGGGCGGGAAGCTGAACGTGCACATGAACCCCCCCCCAGGTGAAGGCCACCATCATCAGTGAGCAGCAGGCCAAGTCACTGCTCAAGAACGAGAACACCCGCAAGTACGTGCCCCTCCCCCCACCCCCTCCTCTTTTCGAGTCCTTGCCATAGAAAGACAAAGATTCTCTAAGAAGCTTTCTGGTCTCAGCTGTTTCAGTGTGGGAACCCCATTAGCCCTTCTGGCCTCTTTGGCTCTCAGACTATAAAGGGGTTTTTCTATGAAGCAGTTATGATTTTGTGTCATTTAATAGGGATACATCCAAGGAAACTTCTTGTGTATTTTATGTATATTTATTTCTTGTATATTTTATGTAACTAACATTTCCTGTAAGTGATCTAAGTTTTTAACAACCTTCTTACGTCCTCTATCCCAAATATGTTTTCTCCCTGTGGGGCTGAGACGCTGTGGGATTAGAGCTGAGTCTCTCTGACTTGCAGTGATTACAGTGGAGAGATCCTGAACAACTGCTGCGTGATGGAGTATCACCAGGCCACCGGCACCCTCAGCGCCCACTTCAGGAACATGGTGAGGATGGGAGAAGAGCAAAGACAAACTTTCCCCAGTTGTTTGAGGGGTTCTTCGTCTTATTTTTCTCCTTTGCAGTCCCTGAAACGAATTAAGAGGTCTGACCGTCGTGGAGCAGAGTCAGTGACAGAAGAGAAATTTACAATCCTGTTTGAATCACAGTTCAGTATTGGTGGAAATGAGCTGGTTTTTCAAGTCAAGGTAAAGGCCTCCCTCAGTTGTGTGTGTGTGTGTACGTATGTACGTACTTTATGTCACAAAAGAATCGTTTTGATCACATAGTCTCTTCTGTTTGATTATTGATGAACAGAAAGTGAGGAGACCTCCTCCTTAGAACTTAGATTCTTAGATTCTCTTAAGATACGAACAAATTATAACAAACTGGAATAGTTGGAGATACAGGTGGAGAAGGAATCAAGAGAAATGAGTTTGAGTTACGGTTATAGTTTTAGACATTGGTTACTTGCTATTTTTTCCCAGAAATGTCTCCATACTCTTTCTCTTTTCTCTCTCGTACTCCATGTAGCTTTCAGAAACGTATTCCATCCTTCAGAAGTATCTAAGCAACATCTCTTTTAAAATATGTAAAATTGAGCCCGCCTCTTGATGTAGTGGTTAAGTTTGGCATGCTCTGCTTTGGCAGCCTGGGTTCGTGGATTCGGATCCTGGGCACAGACCTGCACCACTCTTCAGCCATGCTGTGGCAGTGACCTACATACAAAACAGAGGCAAATTGGCACAGACGTTAGCTCAGGATGCTCCTTCCTCAGCAAAAAGAGGAAGATTGGCACAGATGTTAGCTCAGGTTGCATCTTCCTCAGCAAAAATGAATCAATCAAGCAAGCAAAAATTTCTAAGAGTGTGCCAATGTGAAAAGTCATGTTATTCCTGGAGCCTTTCAGATTCTGTACCTGAGGGTGACATTTACTGAAGCTTGAAGGGAGAATGAACGTATTGTGATAGAAAAAAAGGGAAAGGGGAAGAAAGTGTGGCTGTGGACACTGAGCCCTTCTCCTGTGTCTTTCTAGACCCTGTCCCTCCCGGTGGTGGTGATTGTCCATGGCAGCCAGGACAACAACGCAACGGCCACTGTTCTCTGGGACAATGCCTTTGCAGAGCCTGTAAGTGGATTCCTTGGGCCTGCGGGTCTTAAGAACTTGATGTAAACATGAATCTTTTTCATGTGTTATCCCCCAAAAAAGCATAGAAAAAAATGCTGTTTTCCTTAGCAGGAGGCAGAATAAAGAGGATGTGGAAAATGGAAAGAGCATGACCTTAAAGTCAGGCCAAGGTCTGAATTCAAGCTCCACCATTTCCTCACTCTGTGACCATGGGAAATTCTCTTTACCTGTCTGAGCTTAAGTTTCCCGGAAGTGTCTGCAACACAGGGATAATAATGCTCCGTGGTGGTGTTAGGAAGATTAAATTAGGTAACGTGCGAAATGCTTGACACATAGTCAATAGTAAATATTATTTTAAATTCTTGGGTGAAACCCTGAATGGAATTTGGGACTCCCAGTTTCCTTTTAGAGGTTAGACCTCTCAGGAAGTTACTTTAGCTTACAAGTTGCTTCCTGTCTTCTTCCTAACAATAAATGAGGGTGACATTTAATGTCTTTTCCAAATTTTAGATTTTGTGATTCATCGCGGGTCTCTCATGAAGAATGAGATGCTTTGTCTAAAGGAGCAAATATGATCCTGTGGGTTTATGCACCCGCATACTATCTGAATACCACTAGTGCGCTGCTTAATGGGCATTTTCTAAACATTTCCCTAGGCGAAATTCTACGTGTTGCGTATTTCCAGTAAAGCTTAGTCCATAAAAGCGTGATAAAAGGGTATAGTTGTTTATTCAGGACATGAAAGTATGTCCTTCTTGAATGTGACTCTCATGTTAAGAGTCTTACTTAGGGGCTGGCCCCGTGGCCGAGTGGTTAAGTTCGCGCGCTCTGCTGCAGGCGGCCCAGTGTTTCGTTGGTTCGAATCCTGGGTGCGGACTTGGCACTGCTCATCAAACCACGCTGAGGCAGCGTCCCACATGCCACAACTAGAAGGACCCACAAGGAAGAATATACAACTGTGTACCGGGGGGCTTTGGGGAGAAAAAGGAAAAAATAAAATCTTTTAAAAAAAAAAAAAAAGAGTCTTACTTAGCATTCTCAATAGTCCTCTTTAGAGAACAATATTTTTGCTGCAAAGGTGAGATGTTTAGCAGAAATTCTACCATGCTTATGCTACAAACCCTGAGTTTGAGACTCCTTTTAAAAAACATCTGCATACATCATGTCCTGATAAGCCTCCTGGATAGAATTGCATCATCTTCTCTCGTTTCCTTCCCTGCCTATCCACAGTTCTCACTCCCCATGTAACTTAGACATGTCCTGCAACATGTCATTGCTAAAGTATCTTGTCTAAATAAACATTTTAACATTTTTAGTTATTTTAATGACTAATGTACATCTTATGCTGTTTTAAAATAAATATATACTTGTGGAAATTTACAGATATGTTAGCTTATGTGTCAAACATATAAGTACACTGCAGCGTTGTTTGGAAGGCTGATACGTACATATCCGACTGTGGGGATCTAGTTAAATATATTCTTGTTCTTCCATACTGTAGAATATTTAGCAGCCACAAAAGAAAATGAGGAATTTCCTTATGTGCTGATGTGAGGTCTCCCAGATATAGCATTAAGTGAAAAAAGAGAGATGCAGAACATATGGATTTTATGCTCCTATTTATATTTTTAAAAAGGAAAAGTTATATTTATTTGCTGGCACGCATAGAAGTCTTTGGAGGTGTACAGAAGAAACTAGCTTACATGCCTTTGGGCTGCTGGGGGAACAGGATAGGATAGTGACTTCACTGTATACCCTTCTCTGCTCTTTAAATTTTATATCCTGTTAAGGAGATCGCTTATTCAATAAATTTTTTATGATAAATAAAATGAAGTGCTATGGCTGAACGGGTGAAAGGCAGTATTAAAAAATCATATTCTAGCCTGTTTCTCAATAAAGCCATCCAACTCATAGTTTCCACTCTTCCATACTAAGTTGTTTCCCTTTGAGCTAGAGGTCTTGGCAGAAGGTGTCAAGGGTGAGGATTGCGCTTGTGCACACACGTGTATGAGCACACACACATTCTCTCTCTCTGTACCTAGAGAGCCAGCCTTTTAGCTTTCTGTTCCCATTGAGTTGACAGTGTAAGAGCCAGACGGTGGTCATGTTTTGTTTTCGTGGCTGGTTAGAACACAGGATGGGACGGTACGTTCAGCAGCTTATTTACAGAACACCCTAGATAGCCTGAGGTTACCTTCTAAGTTATGTGGGAAGAAGGCAAAGTGGAACCTTCTGAATTTCACACAACTGCATACCCCAAGAAAGTTTGAATTTATCCTCAGGCTCAGCAAGACAAACGTCTTAACGACTTCCAGCTATCAGTGTTTTTCCTTTGAGTGGAGGGAATAAATCATGCGACTATTTTCTCCTAAATTCTGGCTTCCCTCGCTCTCAGGGCAGGGTGCCATTTGCCGTGCCCGACAAAGTGCTGTGGCCGCAGCTGTGTGAAGCCCTCAACATGAAATTCAAGGCCGAAGTGCAGAGCAACCGAGGCCTGACCAAGGAGAACCTCGTGTTCCTGGCGCAGAAGCTGTTCAACAGCAGCAGCAGCCACCTGGAGGACTACAACAGCATGTCCGTGTCCTGGTCCCAGTTCAACAGGGTGAGGGACCCGCTGCCAGCTGCTCTTAGATCAGTCCCTCCAAACCAGCTGCCTCGGGAGGCTCCCTGCCCCAGGCCCTTGTTCTTCCTGTCTCTCAGACAATGTGCCCAGAGTAACAGGAAGCTTTGAAGAGGTGGACCACTACATTTTTATGGAGAAAATTACATCTTTGAATATTGAAGTAAATTGGGCTTTGTGCACAGCTAGTGCATTTTCGTCCTTTATAAAGGAAACTGAGCAAAGCAGGTGGTAACGTAACTCATGAGAAGTCAAGCTTATGTGATGATCAGAGCTCCATGGCTCTGTCCCACTGACTCTCTGATGTCCCCTGATGTGTAATGCAAGCCAGCTCCCATGGGACCCTCAACCCACAAGAGGGGGTGCTGATGTAGGAAACTTGTCCTCCAGCCTCGGGTAATTCAGATGTCACCTGGCACATCTTTGATTTTAAATTTAACTTTTTGTATCTTTGCTTACACCCTCGCCCCCAAGTATTTTAAGTGCTCTAATTCAGAGATCTCATAGTCTCTGAGTCTCTTTTAAACGGTTGTGTGCTAAGCACTTGGCCAGCAGCTTTGCTAGTGGTCACAGGTTTGTTTGACGGGAAGCAGGAGGCCTGGGCCGTCTGTCTTTGCCATTGCATTAAGGCTCCTGCCTTCCAATGGAATCAGATAACCGAGTTCTGCTGATAATTATTGGTGAAAGCTGTGTGATGGAGCAATCTCTGTGGCCTCACCGTGTGATCTCATACAGTTCAGGTTTATAGATCACCTGGGCATCTTGTTAAGATGCAGGCTCTTATTCACTATGTCTGAGATGGGACCTGGAAATTTGCATTTCTCAGAAGCTCCCAGGTGCTGCTGCTGGTCACAGACCACATATCAATGACAGCAAAGGACTCATCAGCCCAGATCCAGGGGAAAGTGTGTAGCAGGGTCCACTGGTGGTGGGGGGGATGTGGGGGGGTATAATTGCCCTGTAGTATTTTCCCTTATTCCCCCTTTTTCTCTCTGGTTTTTTGGTTGTGGGACCATTTGGTAAAACTCGGGCAGGCATGTATATTTGTCTGATTCTGACAGCGTAGATGTTTGTTTTCCATTTAATTTTTCCAGTTAAAGTATATACAGATCATGTTCCAAGTGTTACTGTTGCCTTCTTGTGTTCATTGTTGTATCTCCAACCAGGAGAATTTACCAGGACGGAATTACACTTTCTGGCAGTGGTTTGATGGTGTGATGGAAGTGTTAAAAAAACATCTCAAGCCGCATTGGAATGATGGGTGAGAATAGTCATTTCCTAAGTCAGCGATAGAGTATGTACGGTTTCTTTCTGGTGTTAAAACATCACACTCTGCTTCTGCTCCTTTGGCTTTGTGATCCAGGGCTATTTTGGGTTTCGTGAACAAGCAACAGGCCCACGACCTACTCATTAACAAGCCCGATGGGACTTTCCTGCTGAGATTCAGTGACTCTGAAATCGGCGGCATCACCATTGCTTGGAAATTTGACTCTCGTGAGTGCCCCTCCCTTTTTAAGACATGTCTTGGCTCTAGTTAGCTGCTTTTGTCGCAAAATTACTTTAACAAACAGTTTGAATACTTGTTATGGGGCCAGTACTGATTAAGGGACACAGATGTCTAACCGTGAGACAGCTGCTAATAATACGCAGCCTGTGTACAATCTTATCATGAGAAACGCAGTTACTAATTTTGAGAAACACAAATGTGTCACACTGACATGGCTACCTGTAATAATTCTCTCCAAAATCTCAGCTGCTTCCCTTTTGAAATGTTTGCCTTCTTATTACTCAACCTTAAACTTCTTTCAGTGAAGAATTATTTTGATGATTTGCAGTCATTTAGACTGGAAGTAATATTATTTTAATTATGCCTTTATTCTAATTAGCATAAGGATGTTGCCATTGATCATTTCCATCTAAGAATGTTAGTTCTTTCTTCTGACCCTCACAATAAGAAAAGAGCAGCTTACTAGTTTTTTTGCGGCTTGAAGGTTTTAGTAGCTTTTAATAGCTCTCACACGTCCCCTGGCTGTGGATGTGCTTCCTGTCTCTCCATATACTGTTGTACAGGGTCAGCAAGAACTGTTTCTTCTAGAGAGGGACAAATACCATCTGAACTTGAAACTACCTGAGATAATGGGGTCCCTAGGAAGGTGGTATATGCCTTACCTGCTTATCCACCCCTGGCTTTTAAAAACTACTGGATCGCCAACCTGTGGTTATTTTTAAATGGAGATTTTTATTGGGACTATTTTAATGGAGAGCTTTAATTTGTAGTATATTTTGGTTTTAAGACTTCCTGTTCAGAAATCATGTTTAGAATATGGTTATTCTGTTTATTGATCTAGAGGAGAGAATGTTTTGGAATCTGATGCCTTTTACCACCAGAGACTTCTCCATCCGGTCCCTGGCTGACCGCTTGGGGGACCTAAATTACCTTATCTACGTGTTTCCTGATCGGCCAAAAGATGAAGTGTACTCCAAATATTACACACCGGTTCCATGCGAGCCTGCCACTGGTAACAATGTTCGCATTCTGATTTGGTTTTGTTGTGATTTGGGTTTTGTTTTAGTTTTGTGTGAGTGTGCGTGTGTCTGTCTTGCATGAAAACTTACACAATTAGCATTTAGTTATTGAGCCTTATCCAGGGCAGAAGTAAATCCTGGGCTGTCGTCTTCAGACATACAGAAAACACATCTGCCACTAACCTCAAATATCAAATTGAAGGGAACAAATTGCTTTTAATACGAGCTTAGACGAAACGAAATTAGGAAGGTAAAATTTTATTTTTCAAAACAGATGGTTTTATTGTTTTCTGAACATAAAAGTATTATGTATTTATTTTTAAATTTCAAGAAAGGATAGAAAAGAAATTAGGTATCACACATCTCTCATCTACAGATTAATCACAATTTGGTGAATATTCTTCCCATCTATATAGGTGTGTGTTCTTCCGTCAGTCAGTTACCAGATGCTTATTAAGTACTTCCTGTGTGGAGGTTACAACCTAGTAGCAGAAGGAAGACAATAAACAAGTAAAGAAATAAATGTATTTATTTAGTAGTGGATGCTATGAAGACAAGTAAGCAAGGGAGGGGGATAGAGAAGTGACAAGGAGGAGGATGGGGAGTAGCATTCACTAGAGTGGCCAGGTAAGGCTTCTCTGAGCAGGTGACATCAGAACAGACCTGAATGAAGTGAGGAGGCCAGCCACACAAAGAGCTGGAGAGGAAACATTCTAGGCTAAGAGAACAAGTACAGAAGCCCTGCAGTGGGAGTGAGATTGGCCTGTTTGGAAAACCTCACAAGGCCCCGGGCGGCTAGAGCTGGATGAGCAGGGGAGAAAGTGGTGGGAGATGAGGGCAGAGCAGTAGGAGGGGCCAGAGTCTAGTAAAAGGTTTGGATCATGCTGTCCATCATCTTCTGTGACCTGATTTTTTTTTCACTTAAACGTATATCATAGGCAGAGTCACAGGCCAGTTAATATAATCTTACAATATCATTTTAATGATTGCATAGAATTCTGTTGTATGATGATTCCATGTCGGTTATTTAAGATACTTACAATTTAAGTTATTCAGTTTTTTATTATGATTAATTTTGAGATAACCTGGTATATACATCTTATTCAACTATTTCCTTAGGATAAATTCCTAAGGTAGAATTTGTGTCAAAGGGTGTATACTTTTCAAGCATTTTGACACATCTTTCCAGAATTGCCTTCCAGAAAGCAGAGTCCGTTTTCACTCCCACGGTTGTCTGTTGGAGTATCTGCTTCTCCATCCTCCTGCCAATCATAGATTCTGTATTCATCCATCTCATGTTTGCCAGTAAGATTGACATAAAAATGGTATCTCAGTTCTTATTTTCATTTCTTTGATTCTGGGTAAGGTCAAAACATCTTTTCGTGTAGTGTTAATAATAACAATAATAATAAATAGAGTAATAACATTTGTTGGATGCTTACTGGGTGCTGGGCACTTTTCTGAGCACATTTTCATGTAGTATCTCCTTTAATCCTCAAAACACGTCTGTAATGTAGGTACTATTACTCATCCCCATTTTACAGATGAGGAACTGACTCACAAAGATATAAAATAATTCGCAAAGGACACATAGCTAGGAAGTGGCCAAGCCAGGATTTGAGCTCAAACAGTCTAGCTCCAGAGCCTGTATTTTTTAACCACCACATTATTGACCATTTATATTTTTTCCTGTGAAGTGCATTCATATTCCTGGCTCATTTTTCTTTTGGAATTCCTTTTTTCCTTAATGATGTGTAAGTATTTTTATATAGTAAATAAACCCTTTATTATATATAGCAAATATTTTTCTCAGTGTGTCCTTTAACATTTAAGGTTTATTTTGCTGAAATGCAGAGACTTATGTTTTCTATATAGCCCAATCTATCAACCTTCTTCCTTTATAGATTCTGTCTTTTGTATCATGCCTTCCCACCCTAAGATTGTAGTTCTATTTCTAGGTGGGAAAGTAAGCCAAAATATTTTTAGATTGATGTGGTATTTTGGATTAAATCTGTCCCTGCTTCTCTTGGTTAGCACAGATAATTTAGATTTTTAAATCCTATTTTTTACAGCATTTCTTTGATTTTTATCTTTTCTGCCAACCTGTAAAGTTCTCTGTAGTCTATAAAGCACAAAAAGCATGAGATATTATGAAAATATAGCTCCTGACATTTGAAGCCTCTAGGAGAAGCAGGTTAGGGTAACAAGCAGTTTGTGACCATGTGACATTTCACTGCCTTGGGTGTTTCTGTGACAAGCTCTTCGTCCTGTTGACCTTAGCATCATGTTTATTGTCTAATACAGTGAAGATTATACTTATTCCCATACTCACACCCAGGAAACAAGACTTTATTACTGACCTCAGGCTGTCGCATTCGTACTACGTACTTAACTGGACTTCCATAATCAGCCTTTAAAAAGGTCACTGTGGCTGACCAGATCACTTCAGGTTTATTCCCTAGCCTCCACATCCCAGGGAGGGTTCTTTGGCGAGAGAAAGAGACACAATGCCAGCATTCTTTTTAACTAGCCGTGGGGCAGAGACAGCACTCACTGGCAGGAGCGACCATCACATTACCCCAAATGCAGAAACCCCAGGGGCACCAAAGAGCATGCAGATGCCAGAGGCATAGTCCATCTCCTAGAAGTAGAAAAGAGTCGATCCTCAGCGTAACTTTGCGGATTGTCAAGTCAAATTAATTCCTCTCTGTTTCTTAGATTCTTCTGCGCCTCCCTGACAAACGTTTGTACACCTTCTACTTGAAAACCTCCCATGACAAGGAAATCATTTCTTCCCAAGACAGCCCATTGCTTTTTTGGGGCAGTTCTGATGATGATGACATTCTTCCTTATATGACTGAGAATTTGTCCCCTTCCAACCTCGTCCTGTTGGTCCTAATTTTGTCTCCTGGGAGACAGAGCAAATCCTGTGCCTCTGCTGTATTTTTGACTTTAAACTTTTTAAGATATTTTTTCGTTTTACAGTTAGTATGCAATGAATGCTTGATTTAGATTCGTGTTGAAGTATATATTTTCTGTGGTTTGAAGAATTTATTGACATACGCATGCCAACTTGGAAGATAGCTTAACGTGCAGTTTTAGTATTAAGGCTTCTCCTCTACCCAGTCCTCCTAACAGGGTGAAATATTAAGTGCTTGTATCAGATCCTAAGATAAAATTAGGTGGTTGTGTCCTATCCTAAGAGAACATGTGACTCTTAAGGGAGATTGCGTTTTTATTTCATTTGAGAACTTTGGTTCTCATCACCGTTCCCCCCTCGGCAGCTAAAGCAGTGGACGGATACGTGAAGCCACAGATCAAGCAAGTGGTCCCTGAGTAAGTGTCCAGGGTCCAGCTCTGGTCTCCTGCTGCCTCTTTTCTCCTCCCCCCGCTCTCCTCACCCCTCCCTGCCAACCCCTCCTGTTCATGGGCCCAGCGTTCCCTCCCCGCCCCAAACCTGGCTCAGCCCTGGGGAGGGAACTGGGCTTGGTCCTGATGGGGCCAGTACCCGGGGCCCACTCCTGCAGCCGGAGTCCCAGGCCCAGTGGGCGCTTTGTCCTTTTACACCCAAAAAAGACATGAAGATGCCCTCTGAGCCCCTCCCCAGTCAGCTGCTGCCCTGAGGCCACTGAGGCTCTGCTCTGCTTCCTCCCGCAGGTTTGTGAGCGCATCTGCAGACTCTGCCGGGGGCAGCGCCACCTACATGGACCAGGCCCCCTCCCCAGCCGTGTGTCCCCAGGCTCATTATAACATGTACCCACAGAAGTAGGTTGTGTTCTCCTGGGCTCCGCGGGGAGGAACGGGCACTTGGCCTCAGGCTGGACCCCTGGAGGGCTGGTGGGCAAAGGAACCCAGAGCTTCTCTAGGGCTGAGACCACCCAGCCCAGCCCGGGCTCTGGTAGGGGTGCGGGAGGAAGGGAGAGATTTGACCAGAAGATATTGGCAGTTTAGAGTAGGGTTGGACAATTGTCATCTGCTCGCCTCTCCCAAAGTGGAGATTTTTCTTGCTCTGTAGAAGGACCAGGTGGGATTTAGATGAGATGGGACAGTCAGTGCTAGGGGCGGCTGGGGTAGGTAGTTTAGTCTGAGTATCTGTCCAACTAGCTGTCAGGGGACTCTGCTCCCCAGTGTTCCGATCAGGAGTGGTTCTTTTCCCACGGAACCTAGGCTGAGGGGACAGGCAGTCTTGGGCCACTCACCTGGTGGGGTGGTCTCTGCTCCTCATCCTTGGCCTCTGACAACCTTTCCCTTCCTGTTCGTCTCTTCTCTTTCCCTCCCAAGCCCTGACCCTGTCCTTGACACCGATGGGGACTTCGATCTGGACGACACCATGGACGTGGCGCGGCGGGTGGAGGAACTCTTAGGCCGACCTATGGACAGTCAGTGGATCCCTCATGCGCAGTCGTGACCTCCCGTCTCCATCTTCGGCTTCTTCATCCTCACTAGAGGAGTTACTCTTGTGGATGTTTTAATTCCATGAATCGCTTCTCTTTGGAAACAATACTTATAATGTGAAGTGTTAATACTAGTTTTGACTTTAGTGTTTCTGTGCATGGTGGCACCAATGAAGGGAGTGAGTGTGTGAGTGTGAGTGTGAGTGCGTGTGAGTTTGCACGTTGTGGTGTTTCTCCCCCTTGCTGTCCGGAGTTGAGCTCGCAGCACTGGGGCCACAAGCAGAGACTGTGGTTGTTTTAACCTTGTGCAAAAAGGCAGTTAGTTCCATGAACCCTGGAACTTGGCCATGTGTCTTGTGGGTGGCTGAACTCTGACAGGTGGCTGTTCAAGTAAGAGAAGGACAGAGGGCGGGGAAGCACCTCCTCTCTGGTCAGTCTTTGTCACTGTGTCTGCCGAGCAATTGATATATAACCATCATTGTCTGCTTTTCTTCTGAAATGTAGAAACTGCCTTTTGACAAAGAAAGCCAGTCCTCCCTGCTTCCCTCTCCCCGCCCCTGTTGTCCTGGGAAGGCATGGGAAAAGGGGCAAGGGGAGTCCTAGGTTTTCAGATGGGTAATGGTTTTTTAGATAACATTTAACCCATCTAAATGTTCTCTCCCTCCCTCCTCTTTCCTCCTTTCTCTCTTCCTCCCTCCTTCTCTTGCTCTGTGGAATTGCCACTCAGTTCCTGTGTGTGTGCACATGTGCAGACCCGTTTGATGAACTAGAGGAAAGAAAAGAGGGCCACAGCGCCGAAGCTTTCTGTGTTGATGTCCTTTGTGTTCCCGCTGGGGTGGAATGCCCAGTCCTGACTCACAGGCGCTGAGAGTGTTGGCTTGTTACCCAGGGAAGCTGCCGTCCAGTCTGCCGTCCTTCCTCTGCGCTGGTGGGGACACAAGCGAGGCTTTCCGAAGGCTTACCGATAACGGCTTTCTGCAATGTTGAATAGTGTTTTTGCTTCCAAATTGGGACTTTTTTGTTTTCCTCTTCCCACCGAATTTGACATCAGAATTCTTTCTTCCTGTGTCATTCATCCCAGGTCACCTCGTTTCCCTTCACTGTTCACACAACGCTGTCTGCGGAGTGGGTGGCGGGCGTATGGTCTGGACCCAGGGCCAGTGTACTCAGCGGGTGTCGTTGCCCACCTGGTGCGGGGTGCTGGGTGTCAGGCCTTGGTAATTTGGGGAAATGCAGTCAGCAGGTTTTCTGGGAAGTTTGGGAAGCTGCGAAAACAAAGCAAAACAAAAAAGCCTCAGCATAATTTTGTCCACAGTTTCTTCCATAGCTTTCCCCCAGAGGGAAGGAATGGGCTGTGGTGGGCGGGGTGGAAGAGGGGTACGCAGGTGTGGCTTTTGGGTTAGGCCTACAAGATCACCCCTGGGCCCCCTCTTTAAAAGGAGGACGTGATCATACCCTGGAGAGAATGGCCCTAAAAACCTTATTTTTATACATGTGAGTAAATAAACAGATATTTTTTTTACAAAAATAACTTCTGAATTTATCAGTGTTTTGATGTTACAGGAAAATATTCCTCTGTAGTAAATTATTTATTGGAAGATGACTTTTTAAAAGCTGCTGTTTGCCCTGGCTTGGTTTCATACACTGATTTATTTTTCTATGCCGGGCAGTAGACTCTCTCTGCCTCTGAGAAGCAGGCTGACCCCGCCACGGATACCAGCGTTGACATAGGATGCTGCTGAGCCCCTTACATACCCTTCAAGATTTGGTTAAATTCTACCCGTGAGGATGGAAGTTTTGGGGACAGGCGAAGAGGAGGCCCGTGTGCTGTGGGCCCCGCTTAGAGTCCTTCCCTACTGTCACTCAGGCTTCCCCAGTGCCTGCCTCTGTGGCACCCCCTGTGGGCAGTGACACACTTCCAGATGGTAGTGGACTGGCCCCAGGGCAGGCTGAGGGCAGAGCTCTCACTTCACAGTTGGCATTGGGCTTGAGGGGACAGGTGTGAAGAGTGTGGCTGCCCGAGCCTGGGTCCCCGTGCTTGTACAGTTACTGAGCTGTCCTCCTTGTCCTGAGGCTGTGCCCGTCAGTGGGAGAGAGCTTTGACGGAAAGGTGCGCTTGCTATCTGCATTATGTTTTCTCTCTTCTCCCTAACCACAAGAGGCAAGAGCAAGCCCTGACTGCCTCAGCCTCTCGCTCCCTCCCAGACACACACACACACACATACACACGCGCGTGTCATCAAAATGTTTCAGTGTGTGATATGTGCAGGGTTTTGTCGGGGGCGGGGGGAGAGTAAAAATGAATATTAACTGAAAATGGAAGCACACTTTTTATAATTTTTCTTTTTAAAACTTTGTGAAATTATTTCAGATACATATTTTAGTGTTGAGGCAGATTAGTATATAGCCACCAAAAAAATATTGTGTAAAATTTGGGGCAGCCACAAAATTGTGTATTTTATGTTACAATAAAGCCTTCCTCTGAAGGGACAATATTGAGTCCTGTTTTTATTCTCTTCCGTTGGGCGGCAAGGGAGGCTGGCCTCCGTAAGGAGAAGTTTGAGATCATCAACGTGACTGAAAGGGGAACTAGTTGGGAGTTGGCTGCCTCAGAGAGAGTGTCATCAGCTTCGATGGCAGATGGGGGCATTTCTTACCTTCCTGTTCATGTGATGTTTTGAAAATTAGAATGATAGTCTTTATCTCCTGACTCCCCATTCTGCCTGTTAGAAAACTCATCCTTAAAATTCAGCACATTTAGAGTGCCTGCCCTGAGCCAGGCAGCGTGTGGGGGGTGAGAAAACATTCCTGCCCTCAAGAGGATTGCAGTTAGCGGAAAGGCAGCTAACAATCACTTAGGAGGAGATCTTGGTTTATACTGCAGTAAAGCTGTTCTGAGGTCATTATCGAGTACAAAAGAGCACTGAACAGCTTAAGCTGACTCTTAAAGAACAAATAGGAATTAAGAAAGGAAAAGGCATTCAGCCAAAGGGGCTACCACGGGTAGAGGCCTGGTGATGTAGGAAAGTGGGATATGGCTGGAGTCAAGGGTGATTTGTGCTTCTCAGCTCCAGCGTGCCTCAGAATCTCCTGGAGGACTTGGTAAAGCACAGATGGCTGGACCCACTCCAGATTTTCTGAGTATGTAGGTCTGAGGTGGAGCCTGAGAATTTGCATTTCTAACAAGTTCCCAGGCGAGGCTGGTGCAAGGACGGCACTTGGAGAAGGTCCGTGGTGGGTGATCTGGAAGGGCGGGCAGTGGGTAGATCACAAGGGTCTAGTGTGCGAGGCTGAGAGTTTGAACTTCACCAGAACATGATGGTAAGTGATGAAACCTTTAAGGGAATGGACAGATTTTCATTTAACAAATACTGGAGCGACAGTGCAGAATGGATCGAAGGGAGGCGAAACAGGAAGTCAGGGAGCAGCTGGGAGGCTGTTTCAGCGGTCCAGGAGTAGATGAGGGTCTGGACTAGGGTGCCAAAGCAGTGGCCCTGAGCATAGTTTGTAGACTTAGTGACTAATGTGAGGGGGCAGCACTGGAGTCTAGAGTAATTCCAGGTTTCTGGCTTGGGGAATGATGGATAGAGATGCTCCTCAGTAAGATGGGGAGGGGGCGATACAGGAGTAGGGTCAGGTTAGGAGGAAGATTATGGGTACAAATCTGGGTAAGCTGGGATGCCCAAGTAGACATGTAGTTGTGAAGCCTAAGGCAATGATCAGGGCTGAGAGATACAGATGGGGGCAGGGCAGAGTTGGCCGTGCAGCCTGTTCATGCCTAGGTGGCATTGAAACTATGGATGTGAACAACCGTTTGAAGAAAGAAAGAGAATTGAGGAAGGGACCAGAGGAAATACTGTGCTTCATTTTAAGGGTCAGGCAGAGGAGAATGAGCTTATGAAAGATGTTACAAGAATTATGGATGAAGGAGGAAGAAAACCAAGTGAGTACAGCATCACAGAAGCCCAAGGAAGGCAAACAGTGTCAGAAACTACAGAGAGCTCAAATAAAATAGTGGGGAGCACCCACTGGGTTTGGCACTCAGGGGCTATTGATGACCTTGATGAGAACAGTCTGGAATGGGGTGGGGCGGGGGGCGCACAGTGGAGTTGCAGAGCACTGAAGAGTGGAAGGAGTTCCACTTCTGGCATGACAGCATGAGCAGCTCTGCAGACCCACCCCCCAATGAAACTAATGAAATTTTTTTTTAAAGCCAACCATTTAAAGTCTCCTAAGGGCATACAGTAAATGAAGAAACACTTATTCAAGAAAATCTAAAACTCAGTAAGAAAAGTGAGAGGGTGGTATTTGAGCTAAGACCCACTCCCTCGCTGCTGTCTCCCAGCTCAGGAGGACAGAAACTCCATTTCAGACCAGTGCAGCCAAGAACACGGAGCTCCCTGTGCCCCTAGCTCCCAACCAGAGGATTGTCTTCTTGGGAAAGGCAGGATGCCAGCATTTCTCATTCTGCCCCCAGCTACTGCTTGCTGAGGCTAAGTTCTGGGTGGTTGCCGCTGCAAGGTGACAGACTCCCTTCTGCGCAGCCCCCACTGGTAGGATGGATGCTCTACCTGGGCCTGGTGCTACTGAGAATCCTGGGGCCCTATACCTTTGCCCAGGCCTGTAAGGTGGTAGTTCCACAACGAGAGAGACAAGCCAAGAAGACCTGAGGCTACTGCCCACCCCCTACACCCACCAAGCACTCAGCTTTTTAAGTGGGCACATCACTCAGAAGTGTGCCATTGTCCCTTCCCCCAGCATCAGAGCCATAGCTCAGAGATTTTGCCCCAGAAAGGAGAGAGGCATGTTGTAAAACAGAGAGCTTCGAATCTCTCCTCAAAGGAACTGACTTCATTTGCAAGAGAAGTTCGAGCTTAAGGGTGCTCTCACAAAGAGTAGAGGTTGTGGTGAAAGTCAATTAGCAGGAGAAAGATAGCTTCGTTGGAGATACAGGCTAAACTGTGCTGGCTAGTGTGCTAGAGAGAAATGAGAAAAGAGCTGGGAGGAGCTCTCTGGGGGCAGAACAAATCTCAAACACTGATCTTGAAACTGTCCTTTCCAAGAAGCTTGAATTCGATTGGATCAGTTTGTGGAGCAATTTATTCCCCAGGTCGTGGTTGAAAAAAAACATAGCAATTAGCCAATAATTAGTGTAGGTTAACAGCTGGGTGTGGTCATGGAAAAAAGGTCTGTGAAAATCGCTGTCACACCAGGGTGACTGGGCATACTCCAGTCTGCACCCCTCTAAGGAGCAATATCAGAGGCTTCACACTGTTGGAGTGGGCAGTGGGGAGTAGCAAGACTCACTAAAATGATCCAGCCACTCACTAAACAAGTAAATGACAATAACCCCTGGAAAATCACAAATATGTGGAAATTAAACAATACACTCCTGAATAACCAATTGAAAGAGAATAAAGTTGAAGTAACTATACTTCCCAATTTCAAAACCTACTACAAAGCCAAGACCATCAACATAGTGTGGCACTGGCATAAGGATAGATATATAGATCAGTGGAATAGAATTCAAAGTCCAGAAAGAAACCTATGTGTGTATGGTCAACTGATTTTTGACAAGGGTGCCAAGACAATTCAATGGAGAAAGAATAGTTTTCAACAAATGGTGCTGAGACAACTGGATAACCTACATGCAAAAGAACGAAGTTGGAACCTCACCTTACATCATATACAAAAATTAACTCAAAATGGGTCAAAGACCTCAATGTAAGAGCTAAAACTATAAAACTATACAGAAGGAAACATAAAAAGCTTCATGACAGTGGATTTGTCAATGATTTCTTGGCCATGACACCAAAAGCATAGACAACAAAAGAAGGTAAATTGGACTTAATCAAAATTAAAAAACTGTGTATCAAAGGAAGCTATTAACAGAGTGAAAAGGCAACCCACAGAATGGGAGAAAATGTTTGCAAATTATATGTCTGATAAGGGATTAATATCCAAAATATATAAAGAACTCCTCAACAACAAGAAAAATTTTAAAATGTGCAAAGGACATGAATAGACATTACTCCAAAGAAGATATGCAGGTGGCCAGTAAGTACACAAAAAGATGCACAATCATTAGGGAAATGCAAATCAAAACCACAATGAGATACCACTTCTTACCCATTGAGCTGGCTATTACCAAAAAAAACCCAAAAAAACCCAACAACACAAAAAGAAAACAATAACTGTTGTAGGGGATGTGGAAAAATTGGAACCCTTGTGCACTGCAGGTAAGCATGTAAAATAGTGCAGCTGCTGTGAAAACAGTGTGGTGGTTCTTCAAAAAATTAAACATAGTTTTACCATATGATCCAGCACTTCCACTTCTGGGTATATACTCAAAAGAATTGAAAGCAAGGACTCAAACAGATATTTGTACACCCCTGTTCATAGCAGCATTATTCACAATAGTCAAAAGGTGAAAAGACACAAAGACACAAATGTCCATCAATGGATGAATGGATAAACAAAATGTGATATACACATACAATGGAATATTATTCAGCCTTAAAAAGGAAGGAAATTCTGACACATGCTACAACACGGATAAATCTTGAAGACATGATGCTAAGTGAAATCAGACAGACACAAAAGGACAAATATTGTATGACTCCCCTTATTCAGTACCTAGAGCAGTCAAATTCATAAAGACAGAAAATAGAATAGTGGTTGCCAGAGGCTGGAGGGATGAGGAATGGGGAGTTATTAATGAGTACATAATTTCAGTTTAGGAAGATGAAAAATTTCTGGAGATGGGTGGTGGTGATGTTTGCACAACAGGGTGAATGTACTTAATCCCATTGAGGTGGATACCTAAATATGGTTAAAATGGTAAATCTTATGTATATTTTACCACAATAAAAAAATGGACCAAAGACCTAAATATAAGAGCTAAGGTTATAAAACAATTAGAAGAAAACATAGGGGTAAATCTTCATGACCTCGGATTTGACAATAGATTCTTAGATATGACACCAAAAGCACAAGCAACAAAAAAAATAGATAATTGGACTTCATCAAAATTAAAAATTATTGTGCTTCAGAGGATACTATCAAGAAAATGAATAAACAACTCAGAATGGGAGAAAATATTTGCAAATCATATATTTGATAGGAGACTTGTATGTAAAATACATAACACTTACAATTTAATAATTAAAAAGACAAACCAATTAAAAACTGAGAAAGGATCTGAGAAGACATTTCTCCAAAGATGATACAAATGGCCACTAAACGCATGAAAAGATGCTCGACATCATTAGTCATCAGGGAAAGGCAAATTAAAACTGACTCAAGCCACTTCATACCCCACCAGGATGGCCATAATCAAAAGGTCAGATACTAATGAGTGTTGGCAAGGATATAGAAAAATTGGAATGCTCATTTACTGCTGCTGGGGTTGTAAAATGGTGCAGCCACTTTGAACACCAGCTTAGCAGTTCCTTAGACAGTTAATCAAAGAGTTCCTATGTGACCCAGCCATTCCATTCATTGAAATGCAATGAATCCCTTGCATTCCATTTTTATGTAAGAAAAATGAAAACATATGTCCACAGAAAAACCTGTACACAAATGTTCACAACAGCATTATACATAATAGCCAAAGAGTGGAAAAGACCCACATGTCCATCACCTGATGAATGGATAAACAAATGTGGTGTGGTATAGCCATACAATGAAATATTACTTTGGCAATAAAAAGAATGAACTACTGATACACAGTACTACATGGACGAACCTTGGAAACATGCTAAATGAAAGAAGCCAGACACAAAAGACCACATGTGGTAAGATTCCATTTACGTGAAATGTCCAGAATAGGCAAATCTATAGAGAGAGACAGTAGATTTGTGGTTGCTTAGGGCTGGGGGTGGGGAGGTGGGAAGGGATTAGGGGGTGACAGCTAAAGGGTGTGGGGTTACTTCTGAAGTGATGAAAATATAAAATTGACTGTTGGTGGGGCCGGCCCGGTGGCGCAGCGGTTAAGTGTACACGTTCCACTTCAGCGGCCCAGGGTGCGGACTTGGCACCACTTGGCAAGCCATGCTGTGGCAGGCATCCCACATAGAAAGTAGAGGAAGATGGGCACGGATGTTAGCTCAGGGCCAGTCTTCCTCAGTAAAAAGAGGAGGATTGGCAGCAGATGTTAGCTTAGGGCTAATCTTCCTCAAAAAAAATAAAAAATAAATAAAATTGACTGTTGGTGTTGCACATATCTGTGAATATCCTAGAAGCCACTGAATTGTACACTTTAAATGAGTGATTTGTATGGTGTGTGAATTATATCTAACAAAGCTGTTATTTGAAAACAAATCAAGTGCAAGGTTATACTAGAAATGAAAAGGAGTGTAAATGAGGTGGTGTAGCCAGATGGTGAGAGCAGACCTGTGTGAAAGAGCATCGCTGTGAAAAGAGGAGAGATGTTGCAAGACCCAGAGGCGGCTGAGGGGTTGAAGGGAGGGGTTTTAGTGTCCAAGAGCCTGGGTCAAGGGCACAGGAGGAGGGAGGGCTTAGCCACAGACTGCAGAAGAACCACATTCTTTTTTTTAAGATTTTATTTTTTTCCCTTTTTTCCCCAAAGTCTCCTGGTACATAGATGTGTATTCTTAGTTGTGGGTCCTTCTAGTTGTGGCATGTGGGACGCCAACTCAGCATGGCCTGACGAGCGGTGCCATGTCCACACCCAGGATTCAAATCGGCGAAACCCTGGGCCACCAAAGCAGAGCACATGAACTCAACGACTCGGCCACAGGGCGGCCCCGAGAACCGCATTCTTGAGCACAGCTTCTCAAACTTTACAGTCGGAGGATAGGAGCCTAACTTGGGTGGCCACCTGGCTCCAAGTTGCAAAACTACCTCCTGTCGTAAAGATGGGAGAAATTTGTTTTTCCTTGGGATAAAGCCGATCCGCTAACCCAGATGGTAACCCCAATTACCAGGGAAAGTTAGGAGGAACTGCATGTGACAAATGGTGCTGTCAAGTCCTCTTACTTGAGGACTAGTTATCGTCTATCTTGAGAACGTGTGTGTAACGGGTTCTATCTGCTCGGCTACATAAGGGAGTGAGGCGTCTTCCTGTCTCTCAGTCTCGTAGTAGACTTCCTGTGATGCGCATCACGTTCTGGTTTAATGCTTATTCAATAATCAAAGTGTTTTCTTTCTCTACTACCTTTTTCTTTTAAAAAGATTGGCACTTGAGCTAACAACTGTTGCCAATCATTTTTTTTTCCTTCTCCCCAAAGCCCTCCCCGCCCAGTACATAGTTGTATATTCTGGTTCTGAGTGCCACTGGTTGTGCTACGTGGGACGCCAACTCAGCATGGCCTGATGAGTGGTGCCATGTCTGCGCCCAGAATCCAAACCTGCGAAACCCTGCGCCGCTGACGCGAGTATGCAAACTTAACCACTCGGCCATGGGGCCGGCCCACTCTCTACTGCCTTTGAGGAGAGGATTTCTGGACTGGGAGAAAATTTTGTTTTTTAACAGTTCTCAAGCTTGAACCTGCTCCGGGATGAGGTGCAGCCCACTCCCCGCTCAAGATACTTTGTGGTGCTCTTTTCCACACTCAGCTTCCTCTTTCTTCACCTGCACAAGTTTGAGGACCATGCTACTCTCGCTACTCTCACCCCAGCTTCCCCCCATCTGCCAGCTTGGGCCAACACCCGGCATGTCGGCCCTTAGGCAAGCTGCCCCTTTAAGAGCACCCCCAAGCTCCTCCCTCAGGCCCAGAGGCCCATTTCCCCATCCGGGCCCAGCCCTTTAAAGCCGTGGCTCCATCTTTCTGGCCGGCTGTGTACTGAGACCTGAGCACTAAGGGGGCCCTGGGTGCTGGGAGAAGGCACAAGTGGGCTGTGACAGGTGCATGTGGGACATGGAACCATGGCCTGGGACCCAGGAGCTGGAACAGTGTGGATCCCGGGACTAAGTAGAGCCACTCGGGAGTGGGCAAGCCATGTTATTCGTTAAGCAGCCGCTGCGTGCCAGGCACTGTGCCAAGCCCTTTCTGTACCTTCTGAGGGGTTGTTATTATTCCCCTTTTACAGATAGAGGCCCGGAGCTCAGAGTAGCTAGCTGAATTACCCAGGGTCCTACAGCTATCAAGTGGCAGAGCCAGGATCCGAACTCAGGTCAGTGTGAGTCCGAAGCCCTGATGTTCTCTCCTCCGAATCACCTGCCTGACAGCACCTTCCTGACAGGGGTCCTGGCTTCTTCCCAAACTTCCTTTTTCCTTGGTTTTCCTGTGCGTGCTAGGGTGGGCTGGGGCAGGAAGTGGGTTATCCCCTCCTCCCCCCATACCAGCACTCGGGTCCCTTCCTCCTCCCAGGAGCTGCTTGGAGATGCTGCTGTTCTTGTTGCTGTGCCTGCTGCTGCTGCTGCTGCTGCTGCTGCCGCCACTGGCCATGCTCCGGCAGCAGCAGCCCCAGGATGCCAGGCTGTCCTGGCTTGCCAGCCTCCAGTACCGTGTGGCATGGAGGGCCCTGTTCTGGGCAGCTGCCTGGCAGCAGCAGAGACTGGAGCAGAGCACACTGCACGTGGGCCGGAGCCAGGAGCAGGCCCTGAGCTGGTGTCTGCAGAGAGCCCAGGGTCCCTGCTGTCCCCTCAGGGCGAGCACAGGTGTGTTTCCCAGGGTCTGGGGGAGGTGTCCCAAAGAGAAAGAAACCCCAAAGGACAGTCAGATTCCAGAACCTGAAGACCTCCCCTCCCCACTTTCTGCTGCCGACACAGAGGGGCCTGACCCAGAGACCCGCCCAGGCTCAGGATTGCTCAAGATGAATTTTCCCATCCTGGCCCTGAGAGCCCCTTCCCCCAGGCCTAGTCTGGATTCCTTCCTCAAGGGTCTCACCAGTCTTGCCTGAAACTCTTGGGAAACTGTGGCGTCATGAGGAGTTAATGATGTCTCATAGATTTGAGCGACTTCCGGAATCATCTCCCTCTGACCAAGGCCAGCCAGGTCCAGGAGGAAGAAAGTGGGGGGCAGCTCCCGTCCCCTACCTCAAAACAGTACCATGGGGAGGCCTCTCTGCAGGTAAACTGAGAAGGTTGGAGCCCAGCCCCACCAAAGACCCCTACTTGCAGCCAAACCCTTCCATCAAGGTGGGCAAAGAACCCCCAAACTGGGGGCTCAGGGTCTGGCTCAGGCCCAGGGCCAACCCCATCTCTTGTCTTCTTCCAGGCCACCTTGCTGGGTCTGGCAGCCCTGAATAATGCCTACCCAGAAGTGCTGGCTCCAGGAGGCACGGCTCGCGTGACCCCTACCTCCCCCTGGCCCCGCCCCCTCCCCTGGCCTTGGCATGCCCTGGGCCATGTTAGCCCCCGTGGAGCCAAGGACCCTGGGGCCCTGCTGCTGGCAGCACTGAGGTCCCCAGGGCTGCGGGCACTGGAAGCGGGGACAGCAGTTGAACTCCTGGACGTCTTCTTGGGCCTGGAGGCCAATGGCGAAGAGCTGGCTGAGGCCATAGCTGCCGGGAACCCAGGAGCGCCTCTCCCGAGACGGGCAGCAGAGCTGCGGGAGGCTCTACAGCAGGGACCCCGAGGACTGGCCCTTCGGCTCTGGCCAAAGCTGCAGGTGGTGGTGACTCTGGACGCAGGAGGCCAGGCGGAGGCTGTGGCTGCCCTGGAGGCCTTGTGGTGCCAAGGGCTAGCCTTCTTCTCACCTGCTTATGCTGCCTCTGGAGGTCAGCAGGACTGAAGGGCGGTGAGCTGCGGGCAGGAGGCAGACGTCACAGAGCTAGCTGCCACGTAGTGAGCCCTACATAATCATCTCATTCAATCCTCCCCAACACCCTGCACATCCTCCCCAACACCAGCAGCTCCATCTTACAGATAAAGAAACTGAGGCTCATAGAGGTTAAGAGTTGTGCAGAAATTCACACGGGGCCAGGTCTGCCACTTCCAGATCCACTGCCTCTTCCCAATGAGGACCTTAGAGGCAGTGGGCTGAGCCTGGGGGAGCCAGCAAGGATGGAGTGGAAGGGCAGCAGTAGGATCAGATGCTCCCAGGATTGGAGCCTGGGGTCCGGGTGAGGGACTATTGCCTAGCAGAAAGCAATGGGGCCGTGAGATGAAGAGGCCGCTTGCTCCCCACAGGGCTGGTGGGCCTGAACCTGTGGCCAGAGCAGCCCCGCGGGCTCTACCTCCTGCCCCCTGGAGCTCCCTTTACTGAGCTGCTGCCAGTCAAGGAAGGAGCTCAGGAAGAGGCTGCCTCCACGGTCCTGCTGGCTGAGGCCCAGGAGGGCAAGGAGTACGAGCTGGTGCTGACTGATCACACCAGCCTTTCCAGGTAATCGCCTGCCCCCCAGCCCCAGCCACCTCAGGCCCTTTGGGATCCTGTTGAGGGCCAGGAGCATCAGCTAATGGGACCTCACCCCTACTCCCACCCCGACAGGTGCCGCCTGGGTGATGTGGTGCGGGTGGTTGGTACCCACAATCAGTGTCCAGTCGTCAGGTTCATCTACAGGTAGGTGACCCCCGCCTCCCGGTCACTGAGGGGCCATCCTTATACCCTGGGCTCTTCTGCCTTCCCCCTTCTCCTCCCCAGGCTGGGCCAGACGCTGAGTGTGCGAGGAGAAGACATCGGTGAGGACACGTTCTCTGAGGCCTTGGGCCGGGCAGTGGGGCAGTGGCCAGGGGCCAAGCTGTTGGACCATGGCTGTGTGGAGAACAGCATTCTGGGTAAGCATCTCCATCAGCTCCTGCCTCCAGTTCTTGGGTAGGCTGCCTACCAGTCCATACCCATCCTGCTGGGAGACCTCTAGGAAGGAGGTAAGACTCAGCCTCCTTTGCTGCTCCTAACAAAAGTCCTTCCCCATGTCTAACCCTATCCCTCCTGCTGCAGTCTCGACATTGCCTTTCCTGACCTGTTTCATATTTAGAATTAGGCTCTGGGTTCCATCTCCATTTACCCCACTCCCACCAAGAAACTCCTTTTTCCCCATGAACCTTCAGAGCGGGGAAGCACAGGTGGGGACAGCGGGCATTGACTTTGGAAGTCTCCCTGTGCACAAAAGTGTGTGTGCGTGGGGTTTGTCTGCAGATTCCTCCAAGGGCTCCGCTCCTCACTACGAGGTGTTTGTGGAGCTGAGGGGACTGAGGAACCTGTCGGAGGAAAATCGAGACAAGGTAAATGGCACAGGGACAGGATATGACTGCATGTCCCCTTTACTCTGCTTGTCCCCAGGTGCTGGGGGCACAGGGGAGGGGTGGGGAGGACGGGGCAGGGAGGAGAACCTTCCTGGAGCTCTGGGAAGGGAGGGATGAGTCCCACAGACACATGTGTATGCACGGAACTCCCACCCACACATAGCCTGGGCAGTCGTGCGCACCTCATCACCCACCATGCAGCCCCACGCCAGCCTCACTCAGGCTCTTCTCTTTCCAGCTTGACCGCTGCCTTCAGGAAGCCTCTCCCCACTACAAGTCCCTGCGGTTCCGGGGTAGCGTGGGCCCTGCCAGAGTCCACCTGGTGGGGCAGGGGGCCTTCAGAGCCCTTCGAGCAGCCCTTGCTGCCTGCCCCTCCTCCCCGTTCCCTCCTGAGATGCCCCGGGTCCTCAGGCACCGGCACCTGGCCCAGCTCTTACAGAAGAGGGTGGTGTCCTGAGCCGAGGCCTGCCCAGTGCCCCATCCACCCCCAGAGGCTGCCTCACTCTCTCCTCTGGGGCCTCTCTGGATGGGGAGCCTGTGGCCAGGGTCTGACTCTGTGTCACCTGACAGTTCCCCATCAGAGCTGCTGGGCTTTAGGGAGGTCCGACCTAGTTGGCCACTTCTGAGGAGTTGACTCCAGGGCTACAGAAGATGCCAGCACTGCCTGCCTGGAGCCCTTTCAGCCCCCGCCCCGGAGGATACTGGAGTTCCAGGACACACTATGGGCTCCCGTGTCTCAGCCCAGTGCACTGGGCAGGCTGGAAGCATTGGGAGTTAATGCTCCCAGAAGCAGCCCTCAGTCAGCAAGGAACAGGAGTTGGTGAATGTGGACCTCAGCTTCATTGTCCCTCAGTGGCGCAGTTCTGAAGTGTGTTCTGCACCGTCTCTTGGAGGATGCCCACCAGTTGCCCACAGCAGTAATCCTGTCATTAATACAGTTTTTACTGGTTTTCCTCCCCTCCCTCCTGTCCCCACTCCCTTATGTGCCTTCTAGGATGACCTCCTAAATAAATCTCTTGCACCCATATTCTTGCCTCAGGGTCTGCTTTGGGGGAAACTGTAGTGGTCCCATTCACTCTGCTCCTGTCATATCCTGGGCTCCCCCTCCCCTCCAGCTCTAGACATCAGGGCTTTCCCCCAAAGCTCCATTCTGGGCCCTCGGGGACCCCTATCGTTGCCTGGGTCAACCCAGAGACATAGAGTCCCCTCCTCCTACCTCTCCCCATCCCAAACTTAACCTAAATGTGGAGAGGCTGCTCCCAACTTCCCTTGCCCTGGCCTAGCACGGGTCCCTTTCCTGGCCCAACACCCACGAATCACTTCCATGGGCAGGACTGTACTGCAGATCATAAAGCATCACAGCAGGAAGCAATCCCACAGACCATCAGGGTTAACTCTCCATCTTATCAGTGAGGAAAGTGCAGCTTCGGGAGGCTGTGAGGCTTGCCCACGGCCCTGCAGCTCCGCCTAAGTAGCATGGCACCTGTTCCCGATGAGTTGCTAAGTCTCCGATTCTGCCTCTGAATTTCTTCTGATTCCATGCCCCACATCCAGGCTCCCGCCCCCACCCACCCAGCCCCCACAGCAGCCCACGAGTCCTTCCTGCTGAAATCCTCCCACGGCTCCTCAGTGCCCACAGGACCAAGATGGACCAGCTTAGCCTATAAGACCCTTTGACCCACCCTGGCTCTCACTTACCTCTCCAGCCACCTCTCTCCTAGACCTGAGGGGAGCCGTGACTATGAAGACCACACCCCGCTATCCCACGTGAGCTCAGCACTGTCACCTCCAGGTCTTTGCTCAAGTTGTCCCTTTTGTGGAGTGCCTTCTTCCGCCTTACCTGATGGAAATCCACTTTTCATGCAAGACCTTTTCAGAATCCTTTCTCCCAGTGAGCTATCGTTCTGCTGGGTCACCTCCCCACCTGGACTGTAGGGCTCCTTGAACACTGGGCCATGTCCCATGACACTGTCACTGCAGTGCCCAGTGCAGGGCCTGGCACAGAGCAGGTGCTCAATAGACAGTGCCCTGACTGAGAGGGATGCAGGCCTAGAGATGGCACGTTTCCTTCACCCCAGGGTGGCTCACTCCCTGCCGGTGTGGGCTGGGACTCCATCCCTCCCCTCCAGGCAGCCTGACCAGGGAGGAAGCTGGGAGGTCAGAGGATAACACCAAGTTCAGCTGCTTTCCTTCCACTGCCCATGTTCAGTTTTCAAGATTTTCCATCTTGGAGGTTGGTGGAAGGGGCGGAGGGAAGGAGAGAGCTGAGGAGAATGGAGAGCCAGCTAAGAAGCTTTTCCATTAAGGAAGAAAGCCCTGAAGGCTGACAGACCCGGGGGCAGGGACAAGGAGCAGTGGGGGAGAGGCCTGTTGCCTGGCCACCCTCCCCCTCCACACACACACCCTGTGGAGAGCAGGTCTCATGACTGCCTCCTCTCCTGCCCCTAATTAGCAGCTGCCCCCCATGCATTGTCCCAGGCCAGCGCCCCTACCAAGGCCTCTTTTGTGCTCCCAGATTCCTGGGTGCAAGGTGGCCTCATTAGTGCCCGGAGACCGCCCAATCTCCAGGGAGCAGGCAGACAGACAAGGCGGGGACCAGGGGCACAGAGATCCAACTCCGGCCTCTGAGCGCCTTGGCGGCCATTCCTTGGGCCCAGCCTGGAGACGGCCCCCCTGTGGGAGGCTAATCTTAGACCTGCCTTTGTCTGGCCCCAGAGTGGACGCAAGTGTCCGTCTCTCCCCCACCACCTCAGAGCACTATAAACCCCAGACCCCTGGTAGCAGGTCGCAGTCGACGGCCTCAAAGTTCCTGGGTATTTGGACCACTGCAGACAATACCTTTCCCAGCTCCCTACTCTGAGCTCCAGAAGCCATGAACCCTCCCTCTACGAAGGTAAAGACCCAGGGATGGAGGGCTGACTCATCATACCAGGGGGTAATGAGAGTGCTAGCTCAGGGGGCTGGAAGAAAGGCTGAAGGTGTCTCTGCTCTTGGTCCTTTCCGGCATGGCTCTGAGGCAGGGGACGGGTGGACCTTTGATGGAGACTCTGCCTTGGCTAACATTGGATTATGTCCAGTTCTCCTACCATCTTGTATTTTTTGCGAACTTACTGGTATCAGGTGCCGAGTTTCCACCTGTCCTCTCGTTTAATCCTCCCAGCAGGCTTGCACAGTAGGGATTATCTAATACCCAGTTTAAAGGTGAGAAAGCTGTGCCCCCTGAGAGGGTAGGAAACTGGTCCAAAGCCAGAGTTCGGTTTCCCCCGAAAGGGAGCAGGCAGACAAGATGACAGCTCGGATCCTGCCAGTCCTTGGTTTGCACGTGTTTGCCCGCTGTGGGGAGGGGACGAACGAGGGCGTCTGTTCTCCTGAGGGTACAGACTGGCGGCGCAGACAGACTCACACAAGCCTGTTTTCGGGTGGAGTGGTAAGTGCGCTAATGAGGTACAATGGTCTAAGGGTACCCAGAGGAGAGAGGGATTCATTTCGCCCAGGGGGCCTCAAAGGGCTTCCTGGAGGAGATGCTGTGCTGGGTCTTGAAGGATGAGCAGGTAAAAGAGACAGACAGGAGCCCTTCAAACAGCACTGGGCAGAGGCAGAAAAAACTAAGGGACAGCGAGGGAGGAGCGCGGAGCCAGCGGGGCAGGGTCTGGGCGTAGGGGCTGGATGCGGGCGCGACACGAAGACCCCCAGAGCCCTGTCTCCGCCTCTCCAGGTGCCCTGGGCCGCCATAACGCTCCTGCTGCTGCTGTTGCTGCCGCCCGCGCTGCTGTCACCCGGGGCGGCCGCGCAGCCCCTGCCCGACTGCTGCCGCCAGAAGACGTGCTCCTGCCGCCTCTACGAGCTGCTGCACGGCGCGGGCAATCACGCGGCCGGCATCCTCACGCTGGGCAAGCGGCGGCCGGGGCCCCCGGGCCTCCACGGCCGGCTGCAGCGCCTCCTGCAGGCCAGCGGCAACCACGCGGCCGGCATCCTGACCATGGGCCGCCGCGCAGGCGTAGAGCCAGCGCCGCGACCCTGCACCGGGCGCCGTTGTCCCGCCTCGGCCACCTCGTCTGTCGCGCCTGAGGGGCGGTCCGGGGTCTAAGCCCTTGCTCGGGCCCTGTCCTGCCCTCTCCCTTCTGCCTGTCCGTTGTCAGCCCCAGAAAAAGGGCAATAAAGACGAGTCTCCGTTAGCGTGGCTGGTCTCGGTTCCTGTGCGGTTGCGTCCTGCCCTCCAGAGGGCGTGAGAGTCTTGCGAACTATAAAAAGCCGGAGGGTCTAGCAGCCCGGCTCTAGGACATCTCAGCTTGGGCGTCGTTGAACCCGAGACACTCTTGGATAGGGAGCTCCCAGAGCAAAGAACCGTGCAAGGCTCTGGGGTGCGGAGAGCACCGCACGTGTGCATGCTTGGAGGGGAGGATGCGGGACAGACATGTCCTCCGATACTCTACTAGTCGTTCGGGATCAGGGTCTTTACGGAGAGACACAGGAGGGGAGGGAGAGCAAGGAAAGCACACAGAGGAGCAGAATCTGGCTGAGAAGAAGTAGGAGCCAAGCCTGCCGAAAAGGCAGGGAATATGAGTTCAACATGAATCGTCTAGAGTGGCTGCAGGTGGGGAGCGGTGAGGCGTCGGAGGCGAGACGGTTAGGTTCCTGCACCCCGGATTGAGGAAGCCCTCACAAACCACCAGGCTTTGCACTTTATTCTGCAGGTAGCTGGGAGTCATGAGAAGTTCTTAAGCAGGGATGGGGAAAAATGTTCCTGCAACTTTAGCCTAACACATCTGTTACTGGTTGAATTGTGCCACCCCTGCCCCCAATTCATATGTTGAAGTCCTAACCCCCAGCACCTCAGAATGTGACCTTATTTGGAAATAGGGTCGTTGCAGATATAGTTAGTTAAGATGAGGTCATACTGGAGTAGGGTGGGCCTCTAATCCAGTATGACTAGTGTCCTTATAAAAAGGGGGAATTTGGACACAAAAACACACACAGGGAGAACCCATGGGAACATGAAGGCAGAGGTAGGGAGACGCATCTATAAGCCAAGGAACCCCAAAGTTTACCAGCAACCCACCAGAAGCTGGGAAAGGCATGGAACAGATTCTCCCTCACAGCCTTCAGGAGGAACCCACCCAGCCTGCCGTCATCTTTTTTCGGGGGCAGGGGCGGGGGCCAGAGATTATCCCTGAACTAACTACTGCCAGTCTTCCTCCTTTTTCCTGAGGAAGTCTGGCCGTGCCCATCTTCCTCTGCTTTCTATGTGGGACGCCTACCACGGCATGGTGTGCCAAGCCGTGCCATGTCCGCCCCCGGGAGATTCGAACCGGTGAACCCCGCGGCCGCCGAGAAGCGGAATGTGCAAACTTAACCTCTGCGCCACCAGGCCGGCCGACCTGCCTGCCATCATCTTGATCTTAGATTTCCAGTCTCCAGAACTGAGACGACAAATTTCTGTTGTTGAAGCCGTCCAGTTTGTGCTACCTTGTTACAGCAGCCTTAGGAAACCAATATAACACCCAAAAGTAGAGGCAGAGAAAAATGTGGCACTTTTACACAATCTAACATCACAGACAATGTCGGGCTCGGACATGGGGAGAGAGGGTGAGGAGCACCAGCCTGCCTTCTCCCCAGCCCATCTCACTGCCTTCAGCTGTTTTGTTCCAGGAAGCAGCCACCCTAAGCCGCCACAGTGAGCAGCCCCAGTAATATTCTGCTTCCGTAATGAAAACGTCCTATGTCTGGTCTCCCCTGGGTTCTTCTTGCTGCTGTACTGGTTCTGTCTTGGAGAAGATGGAGATCAAAGTCCACTTTGGAGACTGGCAAACTGACCCTGCCCACCTTTAAACTATCTTTCTTGGTGCCAAACTTGCCTCCAGCCTCTCTTCCACTTGAATGGCAGCAGAGAGAAGGAGAGTTCAATCCAGACGGTATGAAGGGGGAGACTGGGGGAGACAAATGCCATCCGACGCACTTGTGTGCCAACGGTATGTATTGTGCTATTAAATTCTCACAAACGCATGAGGGTAAAAATTGTTTTACAGTTGAGGAAAGTGAGGCTCAGAGAGGCTAAGACACACAATTAGCAAGTGACAGAGCTGGAATTCTACCTGGTGGACTCCGAAGCTCTTTCCATCCACCCTGCGGTACTCAGAGGCAGAGTTCGCCAGTGCGCCCTACACAAACTGAGGCACAGGCGAGGGTGAAGGAGTGCCTTCTGGAAATTGAGTTCCTAGTCTTCCCGTAGATCCCCGCATTGGCAAAACTAGCCTCTTTAACCCTTGCTGTCTCATACCGGAGCACAGAGAGCGGGGTTGCTGCGAAATATCCGAACTCCAGCAGGCGGCACTGTGAACCCGACACCATGCCCAGCGTAGGCGGCGCGCGGGGAAACCCGCGGGGAGGAGCCACCGGGAGCTGCCAGGGAACCACGCGTGGGGGCGTGGCCATCCTGGAAGGGGGGCGTGTCTCTCATTCAAGCTCCGCCCCACCTCTTCAGGCCTCGGCTCCGGGTGGGCGTGTCCCGAATTCTCTCCCGGAGAGACACGCGTGGGCCGCTCCCCTCCCGGAGGAGGGCCGCGGAGAAGCGTGAGGGTGTCGCTGGCTGCCCCTCCCGTGCGGGGCCACGTGGTGGGCGCGGGCCGAGCCCGGGGGAAAGAACCCTGCCCGTGGGGAGGTGGGGGGGACCGAGGCGGCGCCGAGCCGAGCCGAGTGCTGCGGGGTTCGGAGCAGAGAGGCGGCGGCAGCGGCGCCGAGAGGGAGGGGAGGAGGCAGGCGGGCGCATGGGGCGCTCCCGCCCCGCCGGCAGCGCGCCTCCTCCGGCCTGGCCGCGCTGAACGCCCCCGGCGCTACGCCTCGAACCCGAGCCCCGAGGCCATGCCGGTCATGAAGGGGTTGCTGGCCCCGCAAAACACCTTCCTGGACACCATCGCCACCCGCTTCGACGGCACGCGTGAGTGGGGCGGAGGCTGGGACTGGGGGTCCGAACTGGAGGCCAAGTCTCCTTCGGCGCCGGCGCGGGTCTTCTGCATGTGGTGAGACCCTAAGGCGAAGAGAGAGTGGAGTTGAGGGGCTAGGAACTCCCAAAGCTGCAGTAGAGGCACAGGACTGGGAGCGCCCTGCGAGGGGAGGAGGGGAGAGGGCCAAGAGTGCGGGGGACTGACGTTGGGGGTGTGACTGGAGGCAGGAAAGGCTCTTTGTGCGGCAAAACGGAGGAGAGGCCTTGGGAGCCGCCCACTCCCAGACAGAGCTCTGCTGGGGGCGTGTATGGGGGTCTCCGGAGACGCGGAGGTGGGAGTAAGTGGCTCAGGCGCTCCGGGGTCTACTCCCAGACGGCTCCAGCATCTCCTTCCCCCGGAAAAAAAAAGAGAAAGAAAAGATCAGACTTCGGCAGGACCTAGCTTGAATTTAAGGTCACGTAGCCCAAATCGTGGCCCGTCCACGTCAGAGAGAGGTGAGGCAGGAGGAGTGGGGTGGTCCTTGTGACGGAGGGAACTCCTTGCTCGCCCACCCTAGCTTGTGTTCCAGGTTCAGCACCTTGGACAGCCACATTCCTCCTTCCCTGCCTCTTCTCTCGCCATTCCCTTTCCTACTTTGGAGCCGAGAGATCTCCTCCTGCCCTCTTTGGGCCAGTGCCCTGAATCTGGAAGGTGGGGGGAGCGGTACCCGAGGGCGGAAACCGAGCTCCCGGGGCCCTACCCGCCTTCCCCCCACACCTCCCTTGTTTCCATAGCGCCCATCACCGGGGCAACAGGCCCTGGGATGGAAGAACGAGGCTGCTGCCCAGGGCGCAGCGCCTCTCAGGCACCCTTGGTGTCCCCATCAGCTGCCGCACCCCCAGACACTCACCTCTCCTAGCGCCCAGGGACTAGTTGTGTCTCAGGGCCCTACCCTCAGCTGAGACTCTGTCCCTGATGGCCCACAGAGCCCCCCTGTGGCCTCCTACCCAGGAGACAGCCAGCTTGGGTTCTGCTGCTGGGGTTACTGGAGCCACAACTTCATTGCCCAACCTTGTTAGACTTTGAGTCCTGGGGACAGACCCCCTGAAACTAGCTGAAGGAATGCTGAAAAGAAGACCTTTCCTGGAAGGCAGGGAATGAGGACGCTACTCATCACTGTCTCCCTCCCCCAACAAAGGAGATTTGTGAGTTTGGATAATCACTGCCTTTTGGTTTCCTATCAGTAAAATGGGTGTGATATCACTGGAACCTCTGCCCTGTCCACTCTCTAATAGGACGACAGGACAACAGCTATGATGTGCTTTGAAAGCTGTGCTCATGTAGGGGAATCATTTCTCTTTTTCAGTGTAGCACTTGCTATGTGCCAGGACTTGTTCTCCCCAGGTAACCCATGTAACCCTCACAACAACCATGTGAGAAAGATACATTATCCCCCACTTTGCAGATAAGGAAGCTGAGGCACAGACGAGTTCATTAACTTGCCCAAGGTTACAGAGTAAGTAAGTGGCAGAGGTGGGGTGCTAGAGCCCATGCCCTTACTCACTATGCTAGGCTGCCTCCTACTAGCTTGAAGGCAGGGGGACAGACAGCACGACCTCTTGGGATTCCTTCTCCAAGCTCCTAGTAGTCCCTGTCCCAGTTCCAGGCCACCCTTAAGTCCTTGTCCTTTTGCCTATCTCTTCTTACTCTCATTTCAGAATATCCAAAAGGGAGATCCAGGAATCACGTGGAAGCCTCGGAAGCTTCTGTCTCTGTGATCTCTGACCACAGCTCGTGGGAGGTACTGCCCACCTGGAGGCTGAGCTCTCCTCCTGGCCTTGACCTGACCTTTACCTCTTCTTTCCACAGACAGCAACTTCCTGCTGGCCAACGCACAGGGCCCACGGGGCTTTCCCATAGTCTACTGCTCTGACGGCTTCTGCGAGCTCACAGGCTACGGCCGCACCGAGGTCATGCAGAAAACCTGCAGCTGCCGTTTCCTCTATGGTCCAGAGACCAGTGAGCCAGCCCTGCAGAGGCTGCATAAGGCCCTGGAGGGCCATCAGGAGCATCGGGCTGAGATCTGCTTCTACCGAAAGGATGGTGAGAGGGCCTGGCCCACCCTGCAGCCCTGCCCAGACCCTATGCCTTACCCAGAGTCCACCCAACACAGTGGAAGCCTCGGTGCTGGTCTCCACACTGCCACAAGCTGTCTGTGTGACACTGAGTGCATCCCTGACCCTCTCTGAGCCTTGGTTCTCCCATCTGGAAGGTGAAGGAGTTGGCTGACATAATCTCGGGGGTTCTGTCCAGCTCTAAACCTCTGCCGAGCCCTTAGACTATGCCAGGAACCAAGGTGGATGAGAGAGGGATGCCACAGGCTGCTCACTCCTCTGCCCCATCTCCCCACACCTGCAGGCTCTGCCTTTTGGTGCCTCCTGGATATGATGCCCATCAAGAATGAGATGGGGGAGGTCGTGCTTTTCCTCTTTTCCTTCAAGGACATCTCTCAGAGTGGAAGCCCAGGACTTGGTCCCCCAGGAGGCCATGGGGACAGTAATCATGGTAACTGCAAGTCTGGGGAAAAGGCATGAATGGTCAGAGGTCTTCACCCAAGGTCACACAAGACCTCTCCATACCCAGCCTCATGAGATGAGCACCCATTTATCTCTGTACCCTTCTTCCCAACAGAAAACTCCCTTGGCAGGAGGGGAGCCAGCTCGAGACTTCGATCTGCCAGGAGGCAGAGCCGTACCGTCCTACGCCGACTGACTGGCCACTTTGGCCGCCGGGGCCAGGGAAGCATGAAAACCAGTAATGTGAGTCCCATCTCTACCCCAGCATCTCCCAGCCTTAATTCTGAGGCACCCTTGCTACTGTCTCCCTGTTTCCCTGTTTGTCTGGTCTCCCTCCAGAGGCTTGTTCCTCTGTCTGCCCATTTCTCACGTACAACTCTCTGCTCTATCCCATGTCCCCTCACATCTTTCATACCCGTCTCCTTTGCTGCCTTGTGATTGACATTACTCTGCTCTGAGGATGTCGCAAGGGTGGGGTTCTAGCAGAAGTTACATCACCTACCTTTGTGTCGTCAGGGTACATTATGGGGGGTAAAATCACAAGCAGTGGTCCTAGGGGGAAATCCCCTGTTGGCAGTGTGGCATGCAGCCCTGTGTCCCATTCCTAGGACCCTGATAAAGCCATAGGGTCGCGTCTCCAACCCTCTGTAGAGGCTGTTAGGGCTACAGGGAATGGGGTGTGCCGTGCCAGCTTCCCCTCATTCCTGGGGTATACCCATCCTCTACTTGGGCCCCCAGAACCCAAAAGGAACTTGAGGGAGAAGTTAGTGACCTCTCAAGCTAGGCTGTGTGCCTGATTTGTCATAATCTCCTTCTCAAGCAGGGTGAAGGTCAAGCCTTATAAATACCCCCCACAAAACATGATTGATTCAGAAGGGGGCCTGAGCAGTAGCTCGGCAGAGGAAGGAAGTGTCAGGTGCCAGCCCCTGAACCATCTCCTGACCCTCTCCCTCCTCTCATGGTCATGCTTGCAGTGCCCACCCCCCCTTCCCCATCCCCTGCCTCTCCTCCCCACTAGCCTTGGCTCCTCTTTCCCCCAAGAGTCCCCAACCGCCACCCCTCTCCCCTTAGAACGTGTTTGAGCCAAAGCCATCAGTGCCCGAGTACAAGGTGGCCTCCGTGGGGGGGTCCCGCTGCCTCCTCCTCCACTACAGCGTCCCCAAGGCTGTCTGGGATGGCCTCATCCTCCTCGCCACCTTCTACGTTGCCGTCACCGTCCCCTACAATGTCTGCTTCTCGGATGATGATGACACCCCCATAACTTCCCGACACACCCTTGTCAGCGACATCGTTGTGGAGATGCTCTTCATCCTGGGTCAGACCCTCTGCCCTACATACCCTGGTGGGTGGGCTGGAGGGACCCACTCACCCAAGCCTTGCTCCATGCTGGGCCTGGAGGACCCAGGTTTTCAGAGCCCATCCATTCCTGGATCTTTAAGTCCTAATGGTCCATGTGCCCTCATTCCTGACCCTGAAGCCTTCAGCCTTTAGACCTGTTCTCCCTGAGGACCAGCCAGAAGCCCAATCTGTCTTCCCCATTTCTGCCTCCAGCTCCATTCTGGGTCTCTAAGGCTGGTTCCTGGCTTACCCAGTTCCTCTGCCCCTTGGAGTTCTTAGGCTGAGGCCCCCTAGTAACAGCCTCTTGTGCCCCCAGATATCATCCTGAACTTCCGTACCACCTATGTGTCCCAGTCTGGCCAGGTGGTCTCTGCTCCTCGTTCCATTGGCCTCCACTACCTGGCCACCTGGTTCTTCATTGACCTCATTGCCGCTCTGCCTTTTGACCTGCTTTACGTCTTCAACATCACGGTGGTGAGTGACTCGTGTCCCACCATGCAGCCCAGCCTCCCAACTTCAGCACAGCGTCTCCCATTAAGGGACTGACCTCAAACCCAGACTCAGTCCTTCCCATCAATCCATCTGCGAATATTTGTCAGGCACCTGCTGTGGGCAGAGCTCTAGGCGAGGTGCTGAGAAGGAGCTGAGAGGGTCTGTGCTCTTGGGGAGCTCAGCTCCCAATCTCCGAGGGAAGCTGAGACAAATGAAAAGCTAACTAGGGCTACCAAGGCGGTGTTGATCTGATGCCAAATGAGTGGTACTTTTCACATTTTTATTTAACAAACAACTGATGAGCATTTAGCTGTCTGCAAAGCACTGTGTGGGGCATGGTCACTATGGGGAAAAGGCACAAGGATTCAGCCGCCAAACACTAAGCTGGTGAGGGGGCAGGACTACTGGAGGGCACAGCAGAAAGAGAAGAGGTAAATGGAGTGGAAGATGGGGTCCAGGTATTGCTGCGTGGGGGCTGGGCACAAAGCAGCTGACCTCGGAGTTGCAGGCTGGAACATGGGCATGCGCAAAAATGATCTGAAATTTGGCCAGCACCTGGGAGGCCAGAGCACCCACCCCAGTCAGGCAGAGGCTAAGGTGGCCTGGGAAGCGTTCCTGAGGGAGGAGAGAGCAGAGCCAGACCTTAGACAGACAGTAGGATTTGGCTGGCAGGATGAGGAGAGAGCATTTGGGGGAGCATAGTAAGCCAAGACAAGGAGGTAGGGGCTGTGAGGTAGATTTGGAGGCAGAGAGGGCCAGGACTTGTGTCCTCCCAGCTCCCTGGGGCTGCCAGAGGTGCCCTGAGTGCTCAGCTCTGCACCCAGCCAGCAGATGGTAGGTCTTCTCAAGTCTGGGGTGAGAGAGTGCCACCCTGTGTCCCCAGGCCCCCTTGGTTCTTGGGTGGGGAGGTGGAGAGCAGTTTCCCTGTGCGCTCGCTCTCTGCCACACTTAGCTATAGCGGGAAACCACCTACACGCAGCCGGATTTAACTAGCCGCCAACGGGCTGTGGGCCTCTTCCCCTGCCTGTGTACACGTGTGTGCACTTTCCCACACACGTGCATGTGTGTATGTCTGCCCTGAGGCTCCAGCCATTCCCAGCAGAGCTCCCCACCCCTCCCCGTGAGTGCCCCCAGACCCCTGTGCCCACCAGGCTGTGTCAGCCAGGCAGACAGCTGTCCGTGAGGGAGAGAGAGAGTGGCAGAGAGCCCCTCTCCTACCTCCCAGGCAGTTCCCCTCCTCTGGTACCTTCAGGAGCACTTTACAATTTACTAAGTAAGTTCTTTCACACATGTCATCACAAAGAAGCCTCACAGTAACCCTTCAGGGCAGATTCTCTTATCCTTCTTTATCAGAGGTAGATGCAGAGGCTCAGAGAGGTTAAGTGGCTTGCTGAAGGTCACACAGTTAGCAGTGGAAGGCAGGAGACCGAAACCAGATCTCCAGACTCCTAGCCTAGTATTCCTTCCAACATACCCAGGAAAGCAGGGTACCTGAGTGGATGGTCAGCCATAAGGGAAGATGAGGAGCAATGCCGGGGCTGGAGGGAGGCAGAGCAAAGACAGAGGACGAGGGAGCACTGGCAGAGCTGTGGACTTGAAGGAGCCCGCCCTGGGGACATTCTGTCCAAGGAGAAGGAGAGGAGGGCCCCAAGGGAGTGGGGCCCAAGGGCAGGTGACTAGGGGAAGCCCTGAAGCACTCAAGTTTGGAGTCAGGAGCTCTGGGAGCTGGAGGCAGGCAGTAAGCCCTGGGGAGGGTCCATGTGGGGGAATCAGGACCACCTCCTGTCCAGCTCCTTCACCTAAAATTAGAGGAAATGGCATGAGGTGGCTCAGGAGGCGTGTAGGGCTAGGGCTACAGAGGATGCTCCAGGAGGCCCCTGGAAGGACAGTGAAGGACCTTCATACCAAGTGCCCCAGGCGCTGCCCCAGAGCCCCCAGCCCTAGCCTTCAAGCTGCCCCCACCCGTAGTAGTGAGCAGATAAGCCTCCACCTGCCCTTCATCTCCAAGATTGGAAGGGCTAACTGAAGCATTAATAACCACAATGAAAACAGTTGTAGTGCTAATATTAGCTAACATTTGCAGGACCCTTACTGGGTGCCACTGGCCCCATTGATCCCCACCTAACCCCACAAGGTCTGAGACCTCGCAGCCCAGGCTCCCTCGGTCCCCACTCTCCTTCCCTCAACATTTCAGCACGACCTGCTCATCTGCAGCTGACCACAAGGGGAAAGGTCCCTAAACCTTCCCCAGTCCTCAAGGGGCCACTCCCATCACAATTGCTGTCATCTCTAACAACCAGTTCTCATCCAACTGCCAGTCGTGCCCTGAGGGCTTTGAGTGGGGCCAGAGGTCATTTAGCCTGTTGCCCTCCTTTGACCTCCACCAGCTCACTGTGCTAAGAGAGAGTAGAACAAATAGACTTTGTTTTCAGCCCTGATTTTTTTTTTTTTGAGGAAGATTAGCCCTGAGCTAACATCTGCTGCCAATCCTCCTCGTTTTTGCTGAGGAAGACTGGCCTTGAGCTAACATCCATGCCCATCTTCCTCCACTTTATATGTGGGACGCCTACCACAGCGTGGCTTGCCAAGCGGTGCCATGTCCGCACCTGGGATCCAAACGGGTGAACCCTGGGCCACTGAAGCAGAACGTGCGCACTTAACCACTGCGCCACCGGGCCAGCCCTGTCAGCCCTGATTTGAGTCCCAGCTCCATCATTTCCTTGGTCTGTGACCTTGAGCAAGTCACTGACCTCTCTGAGCCTTAGCTTACTCATCTGCAGTCTGGGAATGATGACGATAATTGGACTGAAGGATAGATTATTTTATGAGGACTACAAATACTTAGCCCAGGGTCTGACACATACAGTAAGCACTTACTCAGTGTTAGCTATTATTAGTGTTAGTATTATTCTCTCCCATCTGCATTTCTTGGTCACCTTCTCAGGACAACAGGGATGTTTCTCCTGCTGCAGCTTCCCCTGGCTCCAGGGCATCTGGTGGCCAGGCCCTGGGAGGGGACATGGGGGCTGTGAGGGCTCTCAGGAGGTGTGCCTGCTGACAACTCCCCACTCCACTCCTGCAGACATCGCTGGTGCACTTGCTGAAGACTGTGCGGCTGCTGCGGCTCCTGCGGCTGCTGCAGAAGCTGGAGCGGTACTCCCAGTGCAGCGCTGTGGTGCTCACGCTGCTCATGTCCGTCTTTGCGCTCCTTGCCCACTGGATGGCCTGTGTCTGGTATGTCATCGGGCGCCGGGAGATGGAGGCCAATGACCCGCTGCTCTGGGACATCGGTGAGCCACCGACCCCAGGCTTTCACTGAGCACCCATCCACCTGCCCTGTCCACTCAGGCCCCCAAGCAGATGCCTCCACCAGGAGCCACACCCACCACCCCGTATTCCACCATTCATCCAGCAAACATGCACTGAGCTCCTTCCGGGTCAGGCGTGGGAATATTGATTTGAAGACAAGGGCTCTGCCTTGGGGGGACCTCACAGCCTAGCAGGGGAGCACAACCAGTAACAGGCGATTAAAATACAGTATGGGAAACACTGATGGTCAGGAGGGTGTTTTGGGAAGAGGGAGCGATACCTCCACCTAGACCCTTCCGGTGGCTCCCCACCACCCTCTAAATAAAGTCCACACACAGTGCACGCCCTAAATAATCCTGCAGCCCTCTCTGTCGCCACCTGGCTGCCCTTTCTCCCATGCTGCCAGTGCACAGCCACAATGGCCTCCCTCCAGCACCCCGGGGATGCTGCTTTCTCACTTTGGCCCTTGAATATGTTTTCCTTTCTGGAGCCTTTCCCTTTTGTCTTCCCTCTCTTCTTCACCTAGGCGACTTTTCTATTCCTTGTAGTCTCAACTGAAATGCTCTGTCCTAAGGGAGCCCTTCAGGAATTCTAGCACCCCCACCCCCACCCCTCACTGGGCTGGCTCACCCTAACACACGATGACTCCTAGGACACGCTATACCTCCCTTTTAGTAGCTCGTCTCCCACCTGTAATGATGTATTTCACAACTCTTTCTCCTCCGGTTGTAATTTTACCAGGGCAGGGAGAATGGCTGGCTGGGTCAAGTCCTAGCGCCCTGTGCACGAGAGGTGCTCAATAAACTAATTATTAGAGACTTGAAGGGGCCCCTGAACAGTCGGCAGTGTAGGGAATTCTTGGACTGCGACTGTAACCAGTTCACCGTGATTTTCCGGTGCCAGCCTGTGCAAACCTCCCTTGCCTCTCTAAATACTTGCCCAAGGTTAAGCGCAGGCAGTGCAGGGAAACCCAGTTCTCCACCTCTCTCGCAGCTGGGGCTCCTTGCATTCCTCCACCCGCAGGCTGGTTGCACGAGCTGGGCAAGCGGCTAGAGGTGCCCTACGTCAATGGCTCGGCGGGCGGCCCGTCGCGGCGCAGCGCCTACATCGCTGCGCTCTACTTCACGCTGAGCAGCCTCACCAGCGTGGGCTTCGGCAACGTGTGCGCCAACACCGACGCGGAGAAGATCTTCTCCATCTGCACTATGCTCATAGGCGGTGAGGCCGGGCCTGCCAAGCCGCAGGGTGGCTCTGCTAAGCCCCGCATGCAGACAGGGAAACTGAGGCCTTAAGAGGGCAAGGTGTCCACCCACGTCCAGACAGTCGTGCATTCATTCATAGATATTTTTTCAGCACCTACTACATGCTGGCCCTGGGGGATGCCACAAACAGGCGTGGCCTTTTGCAAAGGGGTGGGGAAACCCAAGTTCACGACTTAATTTGCGGGGTAGGGGGCATGAGAGGAGCATTAGTTCTGACCCCTCTCGGAACCACCCTCTATTCCCCGGCCCAACCCAGCTTCTGGTACCACGTAGACACGCAGGAGCCCACTGACTCTCCTGGCCCTCCTCAGGAACCCAGAGGCCCGTCCAGGGCAGGGTGGGTTTGGAAGCGGGCGAGGAGGCGGGAGGGGTGGCCACCCCTGACCAGCTGCCCGCTGCCGCCGCTGCAGCGCTGATGCACGCAGTGGTGTTCGGGAACGTGACAGCCATCATCCAGCGCATGTACTCCCGCCGCTCGCTCTACCACAGCCGCATGAAAGACCTCAAGGACTTCATCCGCGTGCACCGCCTGCCGCGGACGCTCAAGCAGCGCATGCTCGAGTACTTCCAGACCACGTGGGCCGTCAACAGCGGCATCGACGCCAACGAGGTAGGGCGCGTGGCACCTGTGTCTACTGCCTGGCAGCACAGTGGGGAAAGGGTCGCCACCTCTCGGGGTTTGAAATGGGGCACATGGGACCAAGGGAGGTGAGGTGCTGTTCACGAGGGCAGGAGCCCACCCAAATCCAAATCCCTTTTCCTTCGTACTAGAATATGGGAGCTGAAAGGGAGCGCAGGTCTTAGCTAGTGCCATGCTCCCTGCAACCCACGTTTTGTGAGCACCTGCTTTGGACCAGCCTCTGTGCTGGACAAAGGTTGCTCAGAGATGATCATACTCAGCCCTTGCTCTCAGGAAGACACCAGCCTAGTGAGGGAGGCAGACAGGTAAACAATTACGCAGTGAATTCCACTGTACTGGAGGGATGCTGGTGCAGTGGGGTCCTCATTGTGTGTAGGCCTAGAGGAGTCAGGGAAAGTGGCACATCAGAGGGGAAGAGAAGGAAAAGACAAGAAGGAAATCGGCCTGCTACGGGAAGGTCATTCCAGGCAGAAAGAGCAATGAGAACACAGGTCTGGAAATGTTGACACAAAACAGTAGATTCAGGGAACTGAAGTTAGTTCAGTGAGCCTTCAGGAACTGGTGTGTGAGCGCAGTGGAGGGAGGAGGGCGAGAAGAGTGCAAGAGATGGGGCTGGGGAGGCAGCCATGCCCAGCCCATGGATGGTCTTGAATTTAGAGTTTGTCCTGCAAAATTTTTAGGCTGGGGAGTGGCCTGGGGAATCTAGAAGGTATTTTTGAGAGCAGGAGCCATGGGACTCAGGGTGATCAGCTTGTTGCAAGAGAGGAGCTGGGAGTGACTCCCAGGTTTCTGCCTTGGGCAAAGGGCAAAGGGATGGAGGCATTACAGGAGAAAGATTGGACTTAGCGGTGAAAATGAGAGTCCAGGGTTGGGCCATGGTGAGATGGTGGTGCCATGGGAGATCCAGGTGGGGTTGCCCTAGATAGTTGAAATACAGGTCTGGACCCAGATGTAGGGCTCTTCTGGGCTCACAGGGAGCAAGGAAGCCATGGAGCTGGTTGCCATGATACAGGGAGAGTAGGGAAAGTAAGAAGAGAGCCAAGGGCTACACTGAGGAAGAGGAGCCTGGGGAGGAAATGGGAAAGAAGCAGTCAGAGAGGTGGGAGAACAGAGGGAGAGGTCAACGTGCCAGAGTGGCCCAGGGGCTCCATAAGATGAGGATGGAACTGTGAACACTAAGTTTGGCCCCTAGGAGGTCATTGGTAATGTTCAAAGTCTAGTGTAATGCTGCATTTTACAGGCAGGGATACTGAGGCCTAGAGAGAGGAAATGGATTGCCCAAGGTGCACAGGGCTTTGAGAGCAGAACTGACTTCTAGTGTCCTGACTCCCTGTGGAAGGCTGACCCACCAGGGATGGCTCTTGCATGTGTGGGGTTGAGTAACCAGTACACGTGTGTGAGAGACCAGTGTGTGTAGCCATGGGCAGTGGACAGACAGAAGACCTAGTCTCTGACCCAGAACTTGGGTTGGGAGGTCCACACACAGGCAAAATTGAAGTTAGACACACAGAAGTCCTCCTGAAGGTCAGAAATGGGTAACTTCAAAGCAAAGGGCAAGTTGGAGCTCTCGCCTTGGAGACAGCTCAGCACATTTGTAGAACTCAAGTAGCAGCTGCAGGGGGATGGCCAGAATGACCTATGCCCCTTATGCAGTTACTGCGTGACTTCCCAGACGAGCTGAGAGCTGACATTGCTATGCACCTGAATCGGGAGATCCTGCAGCTGCCGCTGTTTGGAGCAGCGAGCAGGGGCTGCCTGCGGGCCCTCTCCCTGCACATCAAGACTTCGTTCTGCGCTCCTGGGGAGTACCTGTTGCGTCGTGGGGATGCCCTGCAGGCACATTATTATGTCTGCTCCGGCTCGCTTGAAGTGCTCCGTGACAGCATGGTGCTGGCTATCCTGGGTGAGGACCCCCTGACCACTACCTACCCCAGAACCTTCCCCCAGAGGCCTTGGGAGTGGCCAGGAATCCAGGGACTGGGATACCCCCAGTGGATATCTGGAATTCCTACTGAGGAGTACTCTTTCTGGTCCCTTTACCCTACTAGCACCCCCTTTTGACCATTCCCCTGGGACTATCCCCTAATCCCATTGGCCATCCCTTAACCCATCAACCCTTCCCCAGTGACTATCCCCCAACTGAATTGATCCTTTCCCATTGCACATCCCCCAATTCCATTGACCTTTTTCCATGGACCCTCAATTCCATTCACCTTTACTCTTTAACTGACCCCTCTGGCCCTTCTTTATTGATCATCTAATTCCATAGATCATTTGTCCAGCCTTACTGACATCTCCCACTGACTGCCTCCCAACTTCACCAGTCATTCTTCACTGACCTTTTCTGAACCCATTGATTATTTCCACCCAGTCCCATTGATTGACCCACCTTCAACCATCCTCCAAACACTGGCCATCCCTCAAATCCATTAATCATCTCCCACTGATATCCTCTTGGTTCCCTGCCCAAGCTGACTGTCCCCATCCCTTATCCACAGGGAAAGGGGACCTGATTGGGGCAGATATCCCTGAGCCGGGGCAGGAGCCTGGGTCAGGAGCAGGGCCAAGCTGCGTGCTGAAGACCAGCGCTGATGTGAAGGCACTGACCTACTGTGGCCTGCAGCAGCTGAGCAGCCGAGGGCTGGCTGAGGTCCTGAGGCTCTATCCTGAGTACGGGGCTGCCTTCCGGGCTGGCCTGCCCCGGGACCTCACCTTCAACCTGCGCCAGGGCTCTGACACCAATGTATGTAGACCCATCATGGCCTCCATCTCCTCCAAGGTCCTCTCCTTCAAAGCAGACCTCGCCTAGCCCCAGAGAGAGCCTCATGCTTCTCCTTCCACCCTGAAAACATCATCTGTCAACCCAGGCACCCCCTTCCATTGCCCCTTCCATGCTTAACATCTTTCAACCCCACTGACTCTGCTCCATTGGCCATTACCCAATCCCATGGACCATCTCTCACTACCTCTACTTCCAACTCTACTGACCCATCTCCTGTTGGCCACACCTCAGCCTCATTCCAGATACCTCAAAGGACCCTCCCTTTGGAAACAATCTCCCTTGTGTGCCCCTCCTCCGTGAAGTCCCTCTCTAGACCGGGCACCATCTCCTGGGGCTTCCTCTTCTCCACTCACCAAGTGTTTCCTGAGCCTGTTTTGGTTTAGGCTCTGGGCCAGATCTGCAGTTTACACCTTAGGCCTTTGTCTTTTACTGCTTTTCAGACTGACTTTACCACTCAGGATTTCTCTGAGTCGGAGTCGGAGGTGTCTCTGATTCAGGTCCACAGAAAGGCCCCACATTCTCAAACCCCGCAACACTGATGGGTGGGACTAGGAGGTGCTGTCCCAGGGGCGTGCAGAGGTGTGAGTCAGCTTGAACCCCCTATGTCCCCGCAGGGCCTCAGCCGCTTTTTCCGATCCCCTCGTCTCTCCCAGGTAACACTCCCTTCCTGGGTGGGGTTGAGGTTGCATGAGGGAGAGGCCGTGAGTGGGGGCACCTTTCCTTGGCTTCTCCGCTGCTGGGAGAAGGGAGAGGGGATGGGGAGCGGCAGCCACCAGTGAAGGCCGTCGCTTAATGAAAGGCCTGTTATTCACCGTCCTGCAACATCAGCTGCCCCTCTGCCCACAGCCCCACTCGGAAAGCCTTGGCTCCTCCTCTGACAAGACCCTGCCATCCATCACAGAGGCTGAGGCTGGGGCAGAGCCCGGGGGTAGTTCCAGGCCCCGCCGGCCCATCCTGCTGCCCAACCTCAGCCCAGCGCGGCCCCGGGGCTCTCTGGTCAGCCTTCTGGGCGAGGAGCTGCCCCCATTCTCAGCCCTTGTGTCCTCCCCTTCTCTGTCCCCGTCCCCATCCCCTGCCCTGGCTGGCCAGGGCCACAGCCCCTCCCCTCTTGGCCCCCCCAGGGGCTCTGCTGCCTGGAAGCCCCCCCAGCTTCTCATTCCCCCATTGGGAACCTTTGGACCTCCGGACCTCAGTCCCCGGTGAGACGCCAGCCTCCTCTGCCTTCCCCATACCCCTGCTGGCTTCCAGAACCTTCTCTGGGCTCTGTCCCCAGCATTCCAGCCAGTGCTTCTCCCTGTCTCTGCCCCATCTGCCCACCCCACCCTTCCTGATCTGCCACAGCTTGCAACCCCACCCTCTATGACCGCTGCTCCTCCCCAGCTCCCTGGCGCTGCTGCCCCTGTTCACCCTCGGCTGCTCTGCTCTGGCCCTGTCCCTCTCCCCATGGGACTGATGACCACTGCCCCCGTCCCAGGATAGTGGATGGCATTGAGGACTCTGGCAGCACAGCAGAGGCCCCTACATTCAGGTTCAGCAGGCGGCCTGAGCACCCTAGGCCCCGTTCACAGGCCCCTCCTACAGGTAAGGGCCCGCAGTGGACCTCAGCTTGCAGTCACCCATCCATCCATCCATCCCACATGTCGAAAGGGCCTACCATGTGCCAGCTGCTATGCTGGGAATACACAGATGAACCAGACCTGGCCCACACTCTTAGTGAGCTCCCCATCAGGTGGGGGAGATGCCTGTGTACTCAGATAAACCATTCCAGAACAGGGGGCTAAGTACCACGACCAAGACAAGAACAGGGCTCTGAAGTAGAAGAGGGCACCCCTAACTCTTCCTCTTAGAGGGGACGACACTCGAGTGGGTCTTAAAGGGTGGGTAGGAGTTTGAGGGGAGGGGCAAGGCAGTTGTAGAAAGGCATGGAGGCATGACAAGAAGAGTACCTTGTGTTCAGATACCAAAGAAGCTCTGTGCTGGGGCCGGCTCCATGGCCGAGTGATTAAGTTTGCGTGCTCCCTGCGGTGGTCCAGGGTTTGGATCCTGGGCACGGACATGGCACTGCTCGTCAGGCCACGTTGAGGCGGCGTCCCACATCCCACAAGTAGAAGGACCTGCACCTAAAAATATACAACTATGTACGGGGGGGTATGGGAAGATAAAGCAGAAAAGAAAAAAGAAAAAGATTGGCAACAGTTGTTAGCTCGGGTGCCAATCTTTAAAAAAAAAAAAAGAAGGTCTGTGCTTAGGACTGGGTGGGGTGGGCGGGGGACAAGGGGAGGGCCTGGGGAAGTTATAGGCTCTTGAAACCAGCCTGAGGGGTTTGGGTTTCCCATCATCCTGACCCTGGAGTTTCCTCTCCTCCTGCTCTCTGCCTGCCCCATGACAGGAGGGGCCCAGCCTAAGCTGCTCCCTGCACTCACGCTGCATCCCTTCACCCCCTTCTGCCGGCAGGGACCAGGCCCAGCCGGGAACTGACCACTGAGGCCGAGGAGGTGAAGCAGAAGGTCTGCAGGCTGAACCAGGAGGTGGGTTGGGGCTGGATCCTCCCCTCCGGCATTGGGAATATCATGTTGGGATCAGAGCTGTGCCTCGTATAAGAGCACTTCAGGGTTTAGAGCCAGAGTCCTGAATTCAGATATTCACACTAGCGGGTGACCTTGGGCAAGTCCTACAACCACTCTGAACTTCAATTTACTCATCTAAAAATGGGGGAAATAATACATTCTTCCCAGAGCTGTGAGGAAGAAATGAGAGTGCACACATGCCTGGCCCAGTCCCTAACCCTACCCCTCAAAGCCTGACCCTCTGGTACCCTGACGCACTGTAAGTGCTCAGTGACTATTGCTTTCCCCTCCTTCCTAGCTGCTCAGCTTGTCCAGCCTGAAAAGAAGGGCTCTCCTCTCTCCACCACCATGGGATTCTCTCCTACAGGGACCGGCCCCTCAGCAAGTCAGGATGCTCCAGTCCTTTCCCTTACCCCAGCCCTGGGAAATGAGCACTACGCAGACCTGTGGGGCTGAGGACAGGGAGGCTGAGAGGCCTTGAGCCTGGGGAACCTGGACCCCAATGTCTGACTCCTGGTCAGGAAGAGCCCAGATCCTGTGCGCTGAGGCTCTGCCTTCCTGCTTCCTCAGGGATCTCAAAGATATGCCACAGCACAGCCAGGCCCAGCCCTTGGGGGAGGGCCTTCCCTGGGTTCTGATAAACATCAGGCATCCCCGGGGGCAGACCTGGGCTGGGCGGGCCCTGGGGCTGGGGGTGGGGTCAGTCCCTGCTTCTGCTCACATTTTGTCTAGGCCAGTGGTTCCCAAACTTGAGCGTCTATCAGCAACTGGAGAACCTGTTAAAATGCAGACTCCTGGGCCTCACTGAATTTGGAATGTGTAGGGTGGGGCCCAGAAATCTGCATTTTAACAATTTTCTTACTTGATTCTGTACTCCCCCGAAATTTGAAAAATGCACATTTTTCTACATCTTATAAAAATGAGGGGGAAATAGTAATAGCTGCTGCCCCAAATCCTTTTTGGAAAGAGGCTGGGGTATTTACATCTAGACAAAAATAACCCCTACCCTGCCTTCTTCTTAGGGTGGCTATGAACAGAGAGTGGTTGCGAAAGAGCTTTGTAAACTGTAGAGGGGGGTGCATCAAGGAGGGTGGTGATTGTTGTGGCACCTGGGAAACAATTTGATGTGTTTTCAACAGATCTCCCGTCTCAACCAGGAAGTGTCTCAGCTTAGCCAGGAGCTTCGGCACATGATGAGCCTGCTGCAGGCCAGGCTGTGTCCCCCAGGCCACCCAACAGTCTCAGCTTGGCCCCCAGATCCTCCTTGCCCCCAGCTGAGGCCTCCATGCATCTCTCCCTGTCTGTCCGGACCACGGCCTAGCCTCCAGGATACCACTCTTGCCGAGGTCCATTGCCCAGCCAGTGTGGAGACAGCAGAGACGGGGGCTGCACCCCCCAACCTGAGACCTTCTGTGCTGTCCCCCTACCCCTCAGAGCCTGACCCTCTGGTACCCTCCCCAGTGCCAGAGGCCTCACCCCTGACCCCAAGCCTCAGGAGGCACAGCTTCCAGTCCAGATCAGACACTTTCCACTGACCCCGGCCCCAGGCCCAGGCCTGTCTGGGGTAGGCATTGCTGCCTGCCATCCAGGGAGGGGCTGGGCCCCCTGGCCTTCTGCCTTGGGTCAGCAGCCACCAGCTGGCCTGGTTGGCTCTGGATTCTCTGGACTTTTTAACAAAGCCTGGTCACTTCTGACCCTGTTCCCTTTTCCAAACCTTCCCCTATCCTCCTCCTCTGTGAGGGGAAGCACCTGAGGCCGTGGAACTCAACAGGCATGAGGTGGACCACGGTGGCCATTGGGCTGGGCAGACGAGATGTCCTGCTTTCTCTCCAGGACCTGGAGGCAGGTAGACATGGGGGAGGACAAGGGGATGGGGAAGGGCCCCAGATCCGGCTGGGAAATGAAGACTGAGGCAAGAGCAGGCAGGCTCTTGATGTCTAGAGCAAGAGAGATAGATTGCAGATTCCACTGCAGAGATTGCTCGGTGATATTGTGAGGTCTTCTGTCCTAGCCCCTGGGTCTCTGCTGGAGACCTTAAAGCGCTGTTGTCTCGAGAGCGGTAGGTTTGAGATCCTGACTGGCATGGGAGCAACTCAAGATTTCTTAGGCCTCCCACTATCAGCCCAGGCTGGAGAGGCTCATCTCATCCCACCGTCCACACAGGAAACAAACTGAGGACCCCCAGATATGTGTTCTTTGGTTCTCACAGCATTTTTCTTTTCAAAATATGAATGAATTGCTGATGTTAAAAATCAGGAGAATTCACATAAAAATCCAGATATTCCAACTTCTCTAAAAAAATTTGGAAGATCTGGCAATCCTGGGCCAACATCCCATGTGGCAATACTTAGCTGGTGTTGGATGGCCACAGTCCTCTTTATTTATTTATTTTTTTTTTGAGGAAGATTAGCCCTGAGCTAACATCTGCTGCCAATCCTCCTCTTTTTGCTGAGGAAGACTGGCCCTGAGCTAACATCCATGCCCATCTTCCTCTACTTTCTATGAGACACCTACCACAGCATGGCTTGCCAAGCAGTGCCATGTCCGCACCCAGGATCCAAACTGGCAAACCCAGACCGCCGAAGCGGAACGTGCGCACTTAACCAGTGCGCCATCAGGCCGGCCCCACACTGTCTTCTTTAGATGGGGCCTGTACTCTCCACTTCTTCGCAGTCCCCATGTTTCTCCATCATCTCTTGACACCCACCTAGCTTCCCTCATTTGGATTCTTTGTCTGATCTCTGTGGGTATTTGAGTTTGCAATCCCTGCCTTAGAGTGGCTCCCAGGTTCCTGTGCCCCAGTGGGTGCTTTTTGGGCCCTGCAGTGTATATTTCTACCTCTGGCCTGGGCCTGTCAACATCTCTGTCTCTATCTCTCTGCAGGCTGTCACCAAAGGTGGTCTCTTCTGCTGTCAGCAACTTGAAACAGTCCCAGCAGCACTCCCTGTCCCTCCCCGCCCCTAGACCTCAGCCGAGCCTGTTCTCCCTCCTTCCAAGATGGTCTCACTCAGGGTCCTGACTTCTTGCAAACTCACCCTGGTTTCCAGCTTTCCTTCACCACCCAGCAACCTGGGCTCACTTTTGGATAGGAAATAAATTCTTTATTTTTGTAGCTGTTTGCTCTTACATTTCTGGGGGTTGGTCTGAGAGCCCCAGGGCTTTGGAGGAGCCTGCACAGCAGTCAGTCCCCCACCATGCCCTAGGGCCCTGTTGCTGTCTCTCGAAAGGGCAAAGGCGCCAACCAATCCACTTGGCACTACATTCACGCCACCAGGGGCCCCAGGGATGAGGCAGAAACCTTAATGAGTCACTATGGGCCCTTATAGCCTCTCCTCCCCCCACCCCAGTCACAGCCACAGGTTCAGACACAGTATGCGGGAGGGACAAAGTCCTGGCTCAGGCCCACCTCCAGTCCTGGAAAAGTGGCCCAAAGGACTCCCCACCAATCCTGTATAACCCATCCTGTACCTGTTGCAGGCTAGGTACAGCAGGGTCTGGGGAAGAGCTGTCACCAGCCAAGAACCTGCTAGGAATCCCTCTCTGCCCTATCCCCTTTGCTCACCTAAACCCTCTCTTGCCTCTCAGCTTTCACTTCTCTGATGATCTCTGCGTGGGGGGTGGGGGGAGGTGTGTGTGTGTGGATGCCGTTAGAAAGAGGCACCCTGGTGACCAGATGGAACTAGGTGTGGGCAGTTTTGTGGCAGATTGTTCCAGAGAGGTTGATTCTCCAGCTTAGGCTCCAGAGTATGATTGGTGTTGGCTGGTGTCATAGGAACAATGTTCACAGCTGTCTCTGGGGTGGAGCTTTAATTCCATACAGGTGTTGAGTAGTATCTCAGGGGGTGGGCTGCAGAAGCAGAGGAGATACTGGTCTGTGTTGGCGGGTAGGGGGTAGGCAGAAGCAGAAGTGGTCCTAATCCATATTGAGAGGAGCAGAAAAACTAGAAATAGTCCTCATCCATATGGAGGGCAAGGTGGGGGCAAATAGTCAGTGCAGACGTGGCCCAGCTCTGCATCTGGTATCAGAGACAAGAGCTGGTCCTGGTTGGAGGTCGGGGGAGGCAGAGGCAGAAGTGGTGCTGGTGTGTTTTGGGGTTGAGCCAAAGGAGGAGGGTCCTTTTTTAAGGCTGTGCAGTGGCAAGAGGTCTCCCTTTGATCTCATCCGGCAGCCTCCAGAGAACCCTTCCCACAGTGCTTCCATCATCTTCCCCATCAAAGAATGTCCCCAACAGTCAGGTTCCCAGAGCTGACTTGGCCCGAAAGCGCGGACAGGGGCTTCTCTGGGTTTGCGAGAGCTCAGGACTGGTCCACGCGGCCTCATGTGCATATTCATTCACACTATATTTTTCCTTCCCCAGTTCTGCACACACAGCCTTCTGCCCTCTTTCAACGCTCCGCCACCCGCCTCCCCTCGGGGCGCCTGCAACCCGCGGTGACGCGGTTGGCAGGCTCGGCCTTAAAAAGTTCCCAGTCGGGCTCCGCCTCGCCGGCAGCCGGCTCCACCCTAAACCCAAATCCCAGGCGGCCGCCGGCTCCTCCCAGATCTGAGAACTACAAGTCCCGCCGACCCTTGCGCGCGCTCTCCCGCCTCTCCCGCGCCCCCCACCGGCGTCTCTCTTGAGTCAGCCAAGAGTGCCTCCCATTGGTCTCTCCTCCCTGTCAGTCACCTGGGAGTGCTGAGGGGCGGGTTGGAGGTGGAGATCCGGATCCGGAGCAGCTGAAAGGCGGAAGTGGAGGCCGGAGCCTGGGACACCGCCGGGGGGGAGAGGAGCGGAGCCTGCCCGAGCCCCGGCCCCAAGTAACGCCGCCGCCCCGGAGCCGCTGTGAGTGTGCCTGTCTCGGGATCCAGTGTCTCGCTCGCGTTGAAGCCTCTCCGGGGCAGCTCTTCCACCCGCCCAACCCCGGCTTAGGGGATACTGACCCCTCCCCCGACCCGTAGCCCCCTCTTAAGGGGCTCCTCAGGCGTCGGGCCAAACGGGGGCCCCTTCTTTCCTTCCCTTCCATGTGCTTCGTGAGCCTTGGGAAGTCCCTGTGGCTCTCCTCTGGCTTGTCCAGTCCAGTTGTGGGAGGGAAAGACCCTAAGTTCCGCTCCCTCCGCTCACAGAATTGGAGGAATCTTTGCCAGATGTGAAGGAGCCGGTCCCCCTTCTCTTTTAGACGTGGTCAGGAGTGCTGTCTGTCGGCGTTTTCCTTCCACCCGTCCCACAAAAACAGTTGTCCCCTCCAGTCCTAGAGAAATTTTATCTCGATTTCCTGAGGGGAGGGGGGGGGTGGAGGGGTCCTCGGTGAGACCGTTCCACACGCACACGCTTCCACAACTCCTTACTTCCTCTCTTTCCTGAAGCCAGAGAGCCAACCAAGATCTCAGCAGAGTTTAAAGTCTGGGTCACTTTTTAGGAATGAGCTGTATTCTCCTCGTCTTGTCCCCTCCTCCGCCCCCAGCCCTGTCCTCTAGTTATGTTGTTCTCTAGTTGTGTTGTTCTCTTGAGTGTATCTTTCTTCCTGCCTCTGAAAAATTTAGCTGAGGTTTGCTCAATTCCAGCTAGAGATCACAGATCAGGGTGGATCTGCCCATTCATTATCTTCTGTCTCCCCTCCTCCTTCCCCCTTGCTCCAGGCTCAGTCCTGTCCTCTTAGAGCACGTGAGTGGTTTTTGCGCTGCCTCAGAGGACTGCTGCTCCTGGGACTGCTGTCTGCTGGTCTTCAGGGAGGAAGAGAAAGACCAAAAATGAGGAGACTGGAATTGAAGGGTCCTGGGCTATCCCTTTCACACCTCCAAACACACATACACACCTCCCTGATCAACAGGTCCATGCCACTTCTAGTCCCAGGGTCTATCTCTAAGACCTTCTGGGCTCAGATAAATTCTAGATCACAGAGGAATAAGTTGAGATCACAATGGCACCTCTGGGTTCTTAGTGTGCTAATTTTTGTAACCCCCAGCATTCCCATACTTGCCAGAAAGTGCTGATTCCCCCAAGCCTTTCCAAAAGACAGCCCGTGCTGACATCTGATCCTTGTCTATTGCTTGGGACTTAGGTGTGTGAAATGGCTGCTGTCTCAAACCAAGCTGGGAAGTTCTTTGTTATGTGGCCAAAGTACAGGCCAGAGACTACCTTAATGAGAGCAGCCTGACTCTGAGGCCATGACTGACCCTTGCTATCTACAGCGGAGGAAGGGAGGGAAGGCCATGCAATCTCTCGGAGTTTCCGTAGCTATTCAGTGGTCTGGGCCGTCTTTACTGCCCTTGGATGCTACTTACAAGTGCTAAAGGTGTTTTGCCTTGAGATCTTTTTGACTACTTCTGCACAGTTAACAGTGTCTGACTCTTCCAAACTTTTGAGCTAGACCTGGGATGCACTTACTTCATTTTTTGCTGGATAACAAAAAAAACCTTCCTTATTAGGGCCAACAGTCAGATCACAAGCTCTCTATCTGTGTGGACTTCTCTGCAGGGTTGTTGGAGACTTTTACAGCCAACCTAGCTTCTCTAATCTGGTCAACCTGTGCCTCTGAGGACCAGGGCCGGAGAGGCCTGACTGCTCACCAGCCACTGGTCTCTGACCAAACTTACCGCCTCAGTAGTGGGCTGTGGTTTCTGGAACTCTTTGGGAGTCTCAGGATGAGGCTGGCCAGCTTTCCGAGGCTGGCCAGACCTTCTTTGTCTGGACGTGCTCTCCCAGCTCTGATTCTGAAACAGGCTTTTGAAGGACAAGCTCTCCCTTTCAGAGAGACAGGAAAGCACCAGTGCCCCGGGTGGTTAGGCAGCCACTTGTGGCATCCAGAGATTATAGAGTCCAAGCAGAGATCTGACACTGCTTGGCAGAAGGAGGGAAGGCTCTGTGTGGGACATAAGCCCCTCCTCCTCCTGCACTTCCTCCCCTCTCTTGCCTCTTACAACTGGTGAGCCTTTTTCTGCCTTTGTACTGTGGAAGTGTGGCAAAAACTGATTTTTATAAATCATTTTGAAGTTGCAAAGATCTTTTTACATGTTCCTCCCGAGAGTCGTGGGAGATAGTGGGATTTGTATCTCTACTTTAGAGATGATGCTGAAGGAATTTAAGTAGCCTGCCTTAGATCATACAGTTAGAAAGTGGTGGAGCTGGGGCTTGGGACTTGGGATTAGATGTGCCTCATCTTCCCTAATAGTGGGCCCTCCTTTGTCTGTTTCTTAAAGCAGGGAACATGCAGGGTGAGCCAGCAGTGGCCCAAGTGCAGGCCTTTTAGCATTCCTCATCATTGACACTCCTCCTCTGCTTCTGATTTTCTTCCCCACCGTTACCCCATCCTCCTATCCTCTTCCTTCACCCCCTTCTCCTCCGCCTCTGGGGACCATGACCGTTATGAGGCCCAAGTCAGTATTCTTCAGGGCCCAAGAATTTGCTGACATCTGCATGCCATTATTTTCTTGGGAACCTGAAAGTCATGATGGCTAGAAAATGAAAGTAAAAGTGGGTGGACACAGGGGTCCCTCTGGGCAGGGTTAAGGGCATAGGGAAGCAGCAGAGCCGGCCTCTGCTTAGCCGCCTGATTCCCCTTTGGTGCTGCCTGCTGTTTGCAGGTAGGAAGGATGTGACTCCACCAGGAGCTCCTTTCACTAGAATTTACCTGGAAACAGAGCAGGGTCATGAATTTAAATTCAACCCCACCAAGCAAGTACTTCTTAGAAAGAACCATCTTCCTCTAACACCCTTGCCCAGTAAACAGAGGCGATGTGGTGGGGTGGAAGGCACGAGAGCTTTAGAGTTAGCCACACCTGAATTGTCATCTGGATTCCCCCCCACCACCCCCACCCCCGCCGTGGACCAGTTGCATGGCCTGGGGCTTGTTACTTGACCTTGCTGAACTTCTGTTTCTTCCAGTAAAATGGGGATACAAAATATCTTGCAGAATTAGAAACAAAGGGTAAAGCAGCTAGTCCAGTCCCTGGCACAGAATAGATACTCACAAAATAGCCATTTTATGGGTCCATGAGCTTTTGAAGGTACATCATAATTCATCCCTAGGATTCTGATTCAACGTTTGTACCAAGTGTCACTGTGATTCCTGGTGCTCTGCTGAGTGGTTTCACATATTCTCTCATTTCATAGATATTGAACAGAATTGATGTGGGCTGTATTCCCATTTTACAGAAGAGAATGCTAAGGCCACGGTTGTGCCTCTCCCCCTGGGGTTCTCAGGCCCTGCTGGGGTCATGTGCTGTAGATACTCAGAGCTACAGACTAGGTGAGGTCTTTGCATCTTCTAGGCACTTCAGTCTTACTCAGTTGTAAACATTTTCACGTTAAAAACAGTCCTGGATCTGTTATAGATTGGAATGCAAAGTTTGCATGAATTTAAGCTAAGACAGGAAACTTGAGGACAATATTTTAGTTGCAACAGGCTGCTTTGGGTTCAATTGCTGAATTCCTGGGGTTTTGTATTTTCTCTTCCCTGACTTGAATCAGGGGACTTTTGCTAAGGCCATTTGAGAAGCACTGCTTCAGGTAGGAGTTATAAACTAGGATGTCCCCAAATCCAGGTAATAATGCTTTCAAGAGCCTTGGCAGGGGAGAATTGGAATATTTCTTAAGGACTGCTCTGCATTAATGGTTTGTATTATGAGGTTAGTTTTCAGAGTAAATATCCTCATCTACTATATATAGCAATAATAATACAAGTAAAAGCTAAACTTTTTGAGTTTTGCTTACGTGTGTCAGGCACTCTCCTGAGCCCTTTGCGTGTACTGACTCCATTAATCCTCACCACAACCCCAGGAGGAAGGTACTGCCTTTAATCCCCATGTATGGTGGGGAACTCCGCAGTAGGTGGCAGAGCAGGGGACAGAATCGAAAGATCCCTGTGCAGCCCAGCGCCTCGTTGCCCCATCTCTGGGCTAACTGTGTGCTCTCCCCTTTGCATGGAAGGCTCTCCTCCACCTCACCTGCCTGGGAGCTACATCTCCCTGCTTTCTCTCAAAGCTCAGTTGGAACATCGCCGCCTCAGTGAAGCCTTCCATTCCCCAGGTAGGCCGCGGGCTTCTCTCCTCCCTGCGCTTTCCGCTCATTTCTCCTTATCTTCCTCCGTGTCTAGTGTGTGAGTCCTGTAGGGACACAGATCGTGTCCTGTATCTGCCATGGTGGTTGGCCCCCCATTGTGGTTCTTAAAGGAAGGGGCAGATGTTCTCACCTGCCCCTGAAGGAAATGCCTGCCCATTTCCTTCAACACACTCTCCCTAAGCTCACACAGCTTGGATGTGGGGAACCTGGCATTCACACTCACACCCATCTGATCCCAAAGCCTGGGCCATTTCTTTGGTCCATCCTCCAGAAAGTTGCTCACAGATGGGAGAGCAAACAGGTAAACAGGATGAGTGTTACAGTACCGATGAGAGAGGGAGCATAGAAGGGTCAGGGACGGTCACAAACTAAACTTCTAGAGGGTGGAGCTTTCTGAATCTCCATTTCCAGTAAAGGGTTTCCTTTGCTCTTTTTTTTGTGTGTGTGTGAGGAAGATAGGCCCTGAGCTAACATCTGTGCCAATCTTCCTCTACTTTTTGTATGTGGGATGCTGCCACAGCGTGACTTGATGAGTGGTGTGTAGGTCAGCACTCAGGATCTGAACCTGTGAACCCCAGGCTGCTGAAGTGGAGCGTGTGAACTTAACCACTATGCCACCAGGCTGGCCCCCAGTGAAGGGTTTCCTAGGAACAGACGACCATGCTTTTGGCCATACACAGCCCTGCTGACCAGCTTCTACAGCATGTGTGTCTGGTCGCCGTCCTTCTGCAGCTGTGTGTGGTCAGGCAGCACTGACCCCAGGCTGGGACCAGCAAGGATCAGTGGAAGTGAATCTAACTCTGGTCCATGGGTGCTACTTTGCACGTCGGCACAAGGCTCATTCTTGAGTGATGGTGGGCTTAAGAAAGCTGGGTCAGCAGCTGTTGAGACCGTGAGTAGTGAGCCAGCCCTCCCTTGTATAATCCACAGGCCTGCCCCGTGCCTGCGGAATTTGGGCATTATCCTCTGCTCATCTCGAGCCTGTTGATGTGGCTCCCACCAGCCCCCTTCCCGCACACCCCTCGGCCCATCTCCATGTAAAGTTAACTTGTCTTTCCGAACATGAGTTTATGGTAACTGGAGTCCTTGGATCTCATTTTGTCACAAGGTGAGCCACTGCCTTTTTTTAAAATAAACTTTATTTCAGAAAAATTGTGAGGGTAGTACAATTTTCTCACAAACCCCTGTACCTGGTTTCCACTGTGATTAACCTCTTACATTAGCACTATACATTTGTCGCAGTTAATGAACCAATTTTGATACATTGTTATTAGTTAAAGTCCATCCTTGGGGCCGGCCAGTGTCCAAGTGGTTAAGTTTGTTTGCTCTGCTGCGGTGGCCCAGGGTTTCATCCATTCGAATCCTGGGCGTAGACATGGCACCAGTCATCAGGCCTTGCTGAGGTGGCATCCCACATGCCACAACTAGAAGGACCCACAACTAAGAATATACAACTATGTACCAGGGGGCTTTGGGGAGAAAAAGGAAAAAAAAAAAAAATAAAGTCCATCCTTTATTCCAATTTCCCTAGTGTTTATCTAATGTCCTTTCTCTATTCCAAGATCCCAGGCAGGACACCACATTATATTTAGTTGTCATGTTTCCTTAGGCTCCTCTCGGCTGTGACAGTTTCCTAGACTTTCCTTGTTTTTGATAGCCTGGACAATTTTGAGGGGTGCTGGCCAGGTATTTTATGGCATGTCTTTCAATTGGGATTTGTCTGATGTTTTTCTCACGATTACACTGGGGTTATGGGTTTTTGGGGGGAAGACCACAGAGGTGAAGTGCCATTCTCATCACATCATATCAAGGGGACGCGCTATCAACATGACTTATGGCTCTTGATGCCATCCTTGGTCACTCGGCTGAGGCGATGTTTGTAAAGTTGCTGCTCCCCTCCTCCTTTTCGTGTTGTCCTCTTTGGAAGGAAGTCACTCTGTGTAGTCCACACTCGTGGATTAGGCAGTTACGCTGCTCTGCTCGAGGGCAGGTTGTCTACATGAAGTATTTGGAATTCTTGTACGTGAGAGATTTGTCTGTTCTCCCCCGTTTGTTTACTCAGTTACTTATTTATGTTACTATGGACTCGTGGATATTTATTTTACACTTTGGTTTATAATCCAATACTAGTTGATTTTATTGCTCCAATTGTTCCAGCTTCGGTCATTGGGAGCTCTTTCAGATGCTCCAGGCTCACCTTGTGGATTTCCTGTCCCCGTCCTAGAATCAGCCGTCTCTCCAGGGCCACTGCCTTTGCAGCAAACGTTTCCTCTTCAGTGTGTTGATGGGGAGTTATGTGGATGGGGTCAAGTTGTTTCTTCTCTTGATGGTTAGTCATAGTCACTGAAGACTCCAGAGTTAGGTGAGGTGGAGATGCCCCTGGGAAATCCACCCTGCAAGAATCCTGGCAGTTGACCCTGATAGCAGGCTCTTGCTTCTCCACTCACCCATTCACACTTCTCATATGCCTCCCTGATGCTCTGACGGATCCCAAAATAGTCAGATTTGGTATTTACTCTGGACTTTACTATCCAGTTGGGAAGATGAGGTACATAATCGTTCTCTATTTCAGGTGCCAAGTTCTCCAGCCAAAGCATCCAGGACACTAGGTCTTATAAGAGAGTCCATGTGGTCTAGGTTGGCATTCTTCACTGCCTCCCCTTTGGGAGGGCTTATGGATCTAGGCGGGCTCAGGGTAGGCTATCACTTAGAGCTGCGATCCTGAATCATTGAATAACTTAAATCCTTCCATTGTACTGTCATCTTTCTGAAGATGTGTAACCTGAGCTCTGCTGGAAACACTAACTTGGGATCTTAACAGGAGTTAGTTTACAAACCTCTTGCCTTCTATTCATAGCTTCATGTGTGTCCCCTTCAGGTGACTCTCAGAAGCATCCCAGGTGTGGGGGAGGGCGTGGGTGGCGCCCCTAACCCTGGCTGCTCTCCTAGTCATCCAATTGCTCTCCGAACTGCTCAGAAGGCTGTGGTGATTAACGACGCCACTTTGCAAACCTCTAGCATTTTCAGCCTGGTTTTTTAAAAGGAACTCTGGTGTCTTTGTCAGCTGTCCTAGTCCTGTCCCCTCCCCCTCTCCACAACTGAACTACTTCTTCCCTTTCCTGAAAGAGGCTTTGAGATGGAAGGAAGGGCATTTGGGCTTTAAGATGCTTCGTGTTGTGGGTTTTTTTTTTAAGGCATTAAGATTTGCCAGTTGAGGGCTTTAACTCAGTGCTGATTTTTTTGGATGGTGGTGTTTCCCCCCTCCGTTCCTGTGGCTTTAGAAGCCAGTCTCCAGAGAATACAAGGTTAGGGTTGTTGACAGGACACAGGACATCAGGTATGAGCCGGTCCTTTTTCTAGAACACTGGTGAAAGTCGTTGTCTTAGACTCTTCCAGCTGCTATACCAAAATACCGCAGACTGGGTGGCTTATAGACGGGGGAATTTATTTCTTAGAGTTCTGGAGGCTGGAAGTCTAAGATCGGGGTGCCAGCATGGTCAGGTTCTGGTGGAGGCCCTCTTCTGGTTGTAGACTGCTGATTTCTTGCTGTGTCCTCACATGGTGGAAGGGGCAAGGGAGTTCTCTGGAGCCTCATCCCAGTCATGAGGGCTCTGCCATCATCACATTGGGGCTTAGGATTTCAACATATCAGTGTTGGGGAGACACATTCAGGCCATAACGGTTGTTCTATTCAGCATTCTCTCCAAATGAGGGCCCTGCAGAATGGGGTCCAGGGAAACTGGAAGCAAAAGCGATGCACGAATAGTGTCTAAACCTTCCGATTGAGGAATTCACCTCCTTTGTAGGGACTTCAGGACGTTTACTGAGTGTTGGCTCTGAGCCAGGCCCTTTGCTAAGAGTCTTGCATTGCATCCTTTCCCAACAGCCCTGGGAGATGGGTGGTGCTAGTCTCTCCGTTTTACCCATAAGGAGATGGGTTCAGTGACACAACACAGAGTCACCCTAGTAAGTGGTGGCTCCAGGACTTGAACTGAAGTTTCTCTGGCTCTAGCACTTGTGCTCTTAACCCCTGTGCAGAAGGAACCTAAGAGGCCCTCTCTGGGGTGGTGAGGCATCTCGTCAGCTGGCCTATGGCTCTGTCAGCTGATCTGAGCCTCCTTCAGATGGGTGTGTATTTAAGCCTTCAGCTGCCCCCCTTCACTTTCCAAACCCAACCGGGCCGTCCCTATATTGCAGGCTCAGTTTACCACATTTATGAGCACCTACTGTTTGTCAGGTTTGATGTTATGTGCTGTAAAAACAAAGGAAACCCATATCATCTGCAACAATGCCTGTAGTTTCTCTTGCTTTCTCACTCCCAACCTTCATGCCCCAAGTTCTCCAACCTCTTACCACCTGCAACAGTCTTAGGAAAATTTGGGGCCTTGGAAGTGGAAGTGTGATTCACTTACTGAAACTTGTTGAGACCCATTCATTGCCTGATGAATGGCACCCTTCTACATTTTGCTCAGCAAAAATTAAGAAAGGAAAAGTTGACCTAAAATGTTCTTTGGCATCCAGGCTCCTGAGAGCAACCGTCATCCCTCAGATCCCAGAGTGGGAACTTTGACCTTGTTTCTCATTAGTTGGGCAGCCTCTGACCACACTGTACGTGGTGTCTGAGCAAGAGGAATTTGGTTTGCTAGTATCTGATTCTCTTTTTCCCCTGCTCTCCTCTCAAACATGACCTCTTCCCTCTGATTGGGAGCTAAGGGCAAAACAAAATGGGCAGTGAATTAAATTGGCTTTCTTTTGTTTTTTGTAAAGACAGGAAGAGTTTGTAAGAGGTGTCAGTTGTACTTGTTGGTATGAGTAGCTGGATGAACAGGTGCTGCTGATGACCCTGACTTTCAGCGGAGGTTCTTGGAGTCCTTCTGGGCCTGGGGCAGCGGAAGAAGTGGCAGCTGTCCTGGACCGTATCAAGATGTAGGGGAAGATGGACCTGCGTTGATGAGATTCCAGTTAGAAGTCCTAAGTAAACAGTAACTGTGTGAGCAAATGAAATACAGAGTAGTTGTGAGGCTTGTGGATCAGCTGGTGTTCTGCACCTTCCTGAGTGGCTTCCATGCGACCCGAGTTGCATCCTGGGACTGCGGCCGGTATAGGTTGGCACCAGGGAAGAGCCTGTCCCTTGGCTGGCTCTCTTCTTTGCATCCCACCTTGCACTGTCAGGTGAAGAGTGGTGGGGCATGAGCCACCCACAGCCTCAGTCCCTTCCCCACCATGCCCTGTAGCTAGACACGTTCGTGGATTTGTGCTGAAGAAAGTGCCAGACTCCAAATTGAGCTTTTGCTTGAGGCTTTTTAGAGAGCTGCCTCATATGGGGCCAGAGGATCTGCCACAACTTTGCTGACTGAGGAGTTCTGAGTCAGAGGCCAGGCTCTCTTAAGGAGAGTAGTCTGTTAGGAATGGCCTGGGGCCCCTGGTGCGTGTTAGAATCAGTAGGCAGGATGAGCCTTGCCTGGTGCAGTTGCAGGCCATCCCCTGTCTGTCTGGCCTTCCTCACCACCCTGCCATCCAAATGCCTGGCTCCTGTCTTGGCCAGCAGGGACAGTGAATGAGAATCCTAGAGGCCCTTCCATGGACAGTATGGGCAGACCACACTGACCAAGCAGTGTCAGCAGATACATAGAGATGTGCCCCCCGCCCTCCAGCAGTCCTCCTCCCTGTGGGCACAGGAAGAGAGGGAGCAGGGACTGGAGGTTTCCACCCTCTCCGTGAAAGTTAGCGCTGACTCCGCTTCTCTCGGCCTCTCCGGGGAACCCATCTGTTGTCGAGAGCTGAGAAAGCAGCTTGGAGTTCAGGGAGGGATTTCTCGGTGTTCTTGCTGGGCCTCACTGTGGTGCAGAAATCTAGGCACTCAGCCCAGGAAGAATCTTATTGTTGAAAGGAGAGTGAGATGAAACTGATCCCAGTTAAGGGAGCTGGGCGGGCTGGGGCAGTTTCAAGGCTGTCCCCATGGTGGGGAACCCAGTCCATGCTGAGGCCCCCTCTGGGATGATTTCCCTCTCTTCCCCTGGAAAGGGAGTCATCTTGCTGTGGCTGGGTAAAGGCAGCACCCCTTCCTCTCCTGCTGCCATCTCCTCTAAGCCCCCTACTTCCTGGTGGGATGAGGAGCTCCAGCCCTGGCCTGACACACCCGGTCAGAATTCTCCCCAGGTCTCAACTTGGGCTGTTAAGCTTCCTGCTTCCCAGGCCAAGCTTCCTCTGTTATACTCTCCAGGTTAGACACAGGCCCGATGTGTACTGATCACATAGTCCTGGTCACACAGGAAAACACCCCTCTCTTTGAGTCCATCCCCGCCACCCCAAACCCCTTTTTCCTTGGCAGATATTCTCTGGGCTGGCTGGGGAGTGCAGACCATCAAACCATTGTAACCTTTCTCTCCATTGAAAAGACATAAATCTTAGCTTCTCTTGTTATTATCATGAAGCTTTAAACAACTTAAAAATTCTTTAGCCCACAGTTAATTACAAACAGTAAATGTTTTCTTAATGTATATGCAGCAATCGCATTTGTGCTGAATCCTGTTATCTTGCCCCTTGCTGGTTTGGGTATCTTTGTTCTCTTTCCGTCCTCTTCTAAGTCAGGCATCATCTTTTTGAGTGTCTTTATTATTCTGAATTTTTTCACACACTAAAGAGGAGGTAGAAAATATTTTGTATACAGGGGTGCTAGATTGGTTTCATATCATTTCTAAGCTTTAATTACTCATTATTGTATGTAAAACTCTGTACCAGCAGCATTTTTTACCTTTTTATTGACATGTAACTTACATATAGTAAAGCTTACAAATCTTAAGTGGACACCTTGATGGATTTTTACATTTGTATACATCCATGTATCTAGCTCCCAAAGCAAGATAGAGAACTTTTCCATCCAGCAGCGTGGTTTTTAAATTTGATATAAACTCATTTTTCCATCGTTAAAAGCCGTATTTTATTGAAGCATCCATAGAAGGTGGTAGCCCCTGTTATTCTTGGTAGATATAACGACGTTATTAATATTCTTGGGTTTTCTGTCTCTGTTGGAGGAGCCTTGCTGGAGTTAGGAGTCCTGGGCATGGGCTTTGCCATCACCTGCCTGTGACCCTGGGCAGGTCTCCTCACTTCACCTTCAGCTCCTTCTCTGTAATTGGGAAGAGAAGGAGTAGGTCTTCAAGGACCTTTTGAGCTTTGACGCCCAATGAGTGAAAAGGCATTAACCTTTTAGTGTAATAAACCTGGCACTTGTTGGAACCTTCCCTTTAGCCTTACACTGTGTTGTGCACGCTGTGCATTGTTTCATTTAACCTTCACAGCAACTCTGTGTGATTAGTACTAAATAATACCACTTTATAGATAAGGGATGGAAGCTGACAGCAGTCACTTGTCTGGCTTGGCCAAGGTCACCTGGCTAATAAACAGTGGAGCCAGGCTTTAACAAACCCAGTTCAGTCTCCCAAGTCCTAACCTGCTAGTCGTGCTGAGAAAAGGCGAGCAGGTACCTCATGTGGCTCATGGCTTGTGTTGCTTCAGATTCTTCGTCTTCCCTCTGGGTCTGCACCAGCTAGAGGTCTGGGTAGTCCTGCTTGAGTCTGCCTTCTGGTCCTGTGTGCCGGTAGTGGGGGGTTCCCCTTTGAGGAAGAGCTGTGTTTTCGAGTCTGTGGGTAAATCGTCTCCCTGGCTGGTCTGAGCTTTTGAAGGTCTTCCACCTAGCCTTTAAGCCTGATTACCTCTCCTCCCGTGTCCCATGTTTCCTTCTCTTTAAGCTAACAAGTTGCTCCCGCTGTCATCTTCTCTTGCCCAACTCTCGTGGTAGTAAATGTTCAGCAATGTTTTTTTCCAGAGTAAAGTGTAGCTCACCAAAACCACCTCCAGGGTCACTTGGTTCTCAGGGCCTCTGGGCTAACCTTGAGTGAGCCTTAGGCCAGCCTCTGATTGGTTTCCCTAATCGGCTCACTGATCCAGGCTGCGTCGGGACTGTCAGCTAGAGGAAGTCCCTGAAGCAAACAGGAAGCATGAGAGACACCCACCAACTGGAATTGCTCACGCTTTACCAGAAAGGACAAAAAATATCAAGTGGGTGACTTCATGGATTAAAGAAGAGAAAGGTGAAATTTTTGAGTGGAGGCTAGGGGGAGGGGCAAGATTCCAGCAGCCTCTGGTGTCTTGGAGAAGGCATTGGTTGTTGAGTGAAGCCAGGAACCAGTTCCAAGCCAATTGATCCACCTGTGCTGTCCACAGCGCTGATGGGCGATGCCTTTCTGTCCCTTGTATTCCTCCCTCCTTCCTGTGTCAACTCTAACACTTGTGCTTACTGAAATCAGCTGCCGAGAATTACTTGGGGAACTTACTTTTCAAACAGTGATTGCAGGACTCCACCTCTGGAGTTTCTGATTCAGTTGGTTAGGGTTATTTTCTAAACGCCTTGGGTGATTCTGATGAAAAAAGTTTGAGACCCACCTGTATATGGTGTCCAGAGCAGAGGAAATCCAGAGCAAGGAAGAGCAGTGTCCTGCTTTTTCTTTTTCTTTGTCTCCCACTCTTGGCCCCAGAACTGGCTGGGCATATGCCCATTATGCCTGTCTCCGGGGCCAGAGTGTATAGGAGCTCGATCCCTTCCACCCTTTCATGTGCATTGTGGGAAAATGCATAGGGTGCCCCCAAGTCCTTGCATCCTCTCCCATTTCCTGTGAAGACATGAGTTTGGGACTGGTGCTCGTTCTTGACGGCCTTTGAACAAACCAGAGTTCTGATTTGGAAGGTGGGCGGGGGGGCAGGTCATGGCACGGAGAGCAAGGAGAGACTGTGGGTCTGAAGCTCTACCCACTTCAGCAGCTTCATGAAAATATCCAGGAGGAAATTCAACCTACTTGTGTGTTTTTCCTGGTGCTGGGGAAACTGATTAAAAAAATCTTTGGCTCATTCTGTATCTTATACAACTTTAGCTCTTAAAGAGAATTTGATTTTTGTCTGAAAAAAGACTTTTGCTATGCCATTTTTGGTTATAATTCCATCACCTGACTGTACCCGTGGATGATTCTTGCTTCAGGAGGAAAGACTCCCACAGTGAGATTCCCTCCCTGAGGTGGCAGGCAGGTCAGAATTCAGGTGCATGAATTCACCTTAACCACCTGACTGGCCTATGTGCTCCATTTCCCAGTCTTGGGAGGGAGGGCATAAAGCTTCCTGGGGCTCTGGGTGTGGCCTTCACCTGTCTCAGACACCCCCATATCTCTCTGTGCCCTTTGTGGCAAAATCTGCTTCCTCCATGCTTTATTGTCTAGGAGGTTCGGCACCTCTGTTCATGTGATCACTGAATACCAAATGGGGCCAGGGAAACAACGAGGCAAGAGGCTATAAAAAGTGCCATGTGGGGCTGGCCCTTGGCTGACTGGTTAAGTTCGCGTGCTCCACTTTGGCACCCCAGGGTTTTGCCGGTTCGGATCCTGGGTGTGGACCTAGCACCGCTCCTCAAGCGATGCTGAGGCAGAGTCCCACAAAGCACAGCCAGAAGGACCTGCACCTAGAATATACAACTATGTACTGGGAGGCTTTGTCCCCAAAGAAGAAAAAAGAAAAAAAAAGGCAACAGATGTTAGCTCAGGTGCCAATCTTTAAAAAAAAAAAAAAGAAAAGAAAAGAAAAATGCCATGTGTGGGGCCAGCTTGGTGGCGTAGTGGTTAAGTCCACATGCTCTGCTTTGGTGGCCCCGGGTTCTTGGGTTTGGATCCTGGGCGTGGACCTACACACCACTCATCAAGCCATGCTGTGGTGGCATCCCACATACAAAATAGAGGAAGATTGGCACAGATGTTAGCTCAGGGCCAATCTTCCTCACAAAAAAAGCACATGTCTGCTTGCTCAGGTGTCTCTAGAAGGCAGGACCAGCATCCAGGCAGAACATATCACCAGCCAGTTGGTGCCAGGCGGAGCAGCGACAGTTCTTTAAACAAATACAGATACCCGACCCTCCTCCAAACCTTCATCCAGTTCGGAGAGGCAGGCTGCACAGGTGATTTCGATGTGCAGACAGGGTCGAGAACCACAAATAAGACATATTTGTCTCTCCTTCTGGCTTGTTGAAAGATCAGATTCTATCTGGGCAGGTTTGGAAGCCCACTGGTTGGATAGGGACAAGACTTAGATGTTACTGTTTTTCTTGACTTGGAGGTGCTGCTGACTCCCCGCCCCAGGAGCCCTTAGCTCCAGCTGCTTTGATTTTTTTGGAATTAGGGACTTCCGTCTTCTCTTCCTCTCTTCTCACTCGTTCATACCTCCTCTGGTGCCCCAGCCACACTCTGTTGCCCTGCCACGATTATGTGTCGTATGGATTCGTGGTAATAACCAACTTGTAATTCCGTTGTGGTTTCCCTCTGTCACTGTCACCCTGCCTGGCACTGGATGGCTCCTCCTACTGTTGGGAGTACTGAGGGAGTGCAAGATCACTGTGCCTGTCGGTGGGCGCCAGACCTTGCTGGGCCAGCAAAGCTGCTGCAACAAAAAGAGACTGTCATTCACCCAGGAACCTGAAACCAAGCACAGAGGGTGGGCATTGCCTCCATCTTTCTTCCCACAGCAGGGAGAATGGCAGGATGACAAATGAGCATGCAGGCAGCCTAAGTTTGCATCCAGGCTGTGTCACCTGTATGCTGGGTGGCCTTGAGCAGGGCATTTAACACCTGAGCGTCTGGCTGTTTATCTGAAAAATGGAAGATTGTTTTAAAGCTTAAAAGAGATAATGGTTGTGCGTTGCTCTGTAAATGTTAGCTGTCTCTGAACGTTATTTCATTTGGTGAGCGTGCTTTGCATTCCCAGTGTGTACATCAGCATTGCGAGGAAGGCATCTCAGAAGCCAAAAGCACAGACTTTGCTTCAAGGTCTGTAGACTCTTGCAAACATCATTGACTGGGGTGAAAAGAGAAAGCATCTTAAACTATAAAACATTTCAAAACTGGCATTTCTTGTCACTAATTGAAACCCTCCCCCCATGCTTCCTTCCGTGTACTCTTGGGGAAGAGGTGGCCTCCATTTCAAACCTGTTTTCTTTTGGTGCTGTCCAGAACGGAAACTGTTGTTCCTGGTTAGTGAATCATTCTTCCTGAAGCTCACTTTTTAAACAAGTTGCTGGGAGAACTTGGATGTGAAGAACGCTTTGAGGTTGAACAAAGCAAGCCCTTTGCTGTCCGCTTCTAGCATGAGCACAGGCCGCTGCTGCCCACAGATACCCGTCTCTTCACTTCCACGCCTGCCTTTGACCGTCGGGGATGCACTCCCCTTGTTTGGGCAGCTCAGGGCTGTCCCTGGCATCTTGTTCTGAAGACCCTCCTGCAAAGACTCTGTTACACAGAGGGCAGTCTAACCAAACATTTCTTTCCAGCCTAGCTTCAAACGCTGTACCGAGTGTTCAGGATGTAATATCTACTTGCAGTACTCATTTGTAAAACATTCTGTGTATGTTCTGATATCTTTTAGTATAAGTCTTCTAGAGGCTTCTGGAGGTAGGCTCCTCATTCTCCTTTGCAGTTCCAAACCTTAAAAAAAAGCAAGTTTGCGCCTCCAAAGCTATCACTGACCAAATGAGTAAGATGTCAGTGCTGGAACACCAGCTGGGGGTACAGGTCTTGGTGTCCCCTGTGTCTCCGCCCTCCCATACCTCCCCCTTGTTCTTTCTGTGTGTCGTTCTCTGCCTCTGCCAAGAGAGAATGGAACTGAGGTCTCTATTTAAAGGGAAATTTGGCAGCCGTTCTGACTGCCAGCAGAGCTCTCTGGCTTTGGTGTGTGTTTGGTTTTGTGTGTGTTTTGCTTTTTTGTGTGTGTTTGGTTTTGTGTGTGAGACTTCTGGCCCATCAAAAATGAGAGAACTGGGGGGAAAAGGCTCAGGATGAGGCAGTGAGACGAGGCTTCGATTCCAGTGCACCGTCCAGCCTCAGACCGAGAAAGTCGGTCAGTCCTCCGGAGATGACGAGACAAAATGGCTATTTTGATAACAACTTGCGCTGGCCAGGCCCTGGTCCGGGAGTCCCCACGAGGTTGGCCAAGCACCTTGTCTGAGGAGCTTTCTACTGGGACGCCCTGTGTCCCGGGCAGCCTTACCTCCCATGCTGCTTTTGCTCAGAGGGCTGTGATCTTAGCTACCACGCTGCAGGTTCATTGTTTGTTGAGCTGGATCCTACTGTCTTCCTGGGTGATATTTTGGTACCCTAAGGAGCCTGTTCGTGACTGTCACCAGGATGGCATATGCCCATTCCTCTCCTGTGTGTGTTTATTTGTATGTGAATGTACATATTTAGGATTGGGAAGTCAGTGTGTTTGCTCAGAAGCATGAGCCTAAAGTTGGGAGACCACTTTTCTCTTTATCACTTAGATGGTTGGAGAGCAAACAGACGTGTAGTAAGGCCTGGTTATGGCTCTTCTCCTAACTTCTGGGGTGGGGCCGGGGAGTTAGGGTGAGGGGAGGCAGTCAGCCAGGCCATCAGAGAGGGCAGAGGGAGAGGCCTGTGCTTGAAGAAGGGCTCACTATGCAAGAGTTTCTGGACTGACCTAGTTCTTCTGATTTCTCCCTTGCAGTTGGAGGCCCCCTCCCCACTAAGTGCCTCTTCACATAGCACCGGCCCCCACCCCCACGCTCACTGGGACCACTACAGCGGCACGGGCCATGGCGGGTCGGGGAGGTGCAGCACGACCCAACGGACCAGCCGCTGGGAACAAGATCTGTCAATTTAAGCTGGTCCTGCTGGGGGAGTCTGCAGTCGGCAAATCCAGCCTCGTCCTCCGCTTTGTCAAGGGACAATTCCACGAGTACCAGGAGAGCACAATTGGAGGTGAGCGAGCACAAGGGAGTAGGGGCGGCCTCTGGTAGGGCAAAGAAATGCCTTGGCATTGAGGAGAAGGGAGCTGCCCGCTGAGAGAGACTAAACACTCCTGGGGCAGGTGGCAGCACCTCTGCCTCATCTGGGCTCTGGAATCAACTCCAACAGCTGGTCTCCATGCCAGAGTCCCAACAAGCCTCTGGTAAGAATTAGCTGGGAGTCAAAAACTGGCTTGCCCTCCCTCCTGGTCCTGCCTCTTTATTATTTGTGTGGCCTTGGCTAAGACCCTTCCACTCACCCAGCCTCTGGGAAGGGAGATGCTGGGTCTGAATCTCTAGGGTCCTCCCTACTGTGCTAGGCAATGCGTGTGCCCTGGCCTCTCCCTCTTTCCAGAATGGGGAAATGGCCTTGTGAGTGGGCTGGCATTTCTGAAGCTGACCGTCATCCTTTCTTGAGCTCAGAGCCTGTCATTGATTTCCCAGTGGTCAGCATTTGGGATATAAGGGTCTGGACTCAGCCTCCTGCCTCAGTGGCCAGTAAACATTAAGGGGCTGGGGCCGACCTTGGGCTTGAGTCATCCTTTCTCTACCCTCTTGGGTGATAGGAGATTTCCAGGCAGCTGGACACAAAACAGGTCATGTCAGCAGTCTGCTGCTGCCTCCTCAGCTGCTGAGCTGCAGAGGGGGAAGTGAGCCGGCACCCTAGGCCCCTCAGGGCGTGGGGGAGGGCAGACAAGGAGAGCGAGCTGTCTACGCAGGGCCCTCGGGGATCCTCTGCTGGGTCCTGGGGCAGAGGGGTCCCCACCTGCTCTCCCAGTTCTGGGACTCCTCCTGGAAGCATGTGCACAAGCGCTCTGGGTTCCCCTGCCCCCTCAGGCCAAAGATAGGGTCACTGTGTTCCCTGAAGGTCAAGCCACAGGGTGGCCAATCAGGAGTGTGTCGCAAGGTCAAAGCTGAGGGTGGTGGCTAGCCAGTGTGCCTGGAGGTGGCAGGGGTGTTTGGGAAGCCAGCCACCCAGTCTCCGCCTGGCAGTTGGAACAGCATGTACTTACGGGCATCCCCAGCGTAGCTAAGTGTGTGAGTGTCCTCAGGAAACCCAACGCCAGCGACACCCCGGGCTGGAACAAACTGAGGGACTAGTGGTTTCCAGTGGGACTGTTCTGAGGGGAGGGAGGCGGATGAGTGGGCAGGCCCACCCTTCTGAGCATGGAGTCAGGGTTCCCCTGGGCTTTCCCTCTCCTGCCCCTTGCCACATTCCTCTTCAGAGAATGCTCCCGAAATGGCTCAAGCGCACGCAGGCTTCCCTGTCTTCCTGCCCTTGCCTAGTGTCGGGCCGTAAAGTCCGTGCAGTCCGCAGCCCCCTCGACACATAGGCAAAATACAAACTCCGCCTGCCCTGCCTGGACCTGCTGTGGCCCCTGGATCGGGGGCTTTTCTGTGCCCATCTCAGCCAAAGGCTTGTAAATGCCAGAGCTCGGATGCCGCAGTGGAGACACGCGGGGTGGCTTCTCCAGCTCCTTCCTGCCTGGTAACACCACCTTCCCTCTTACAGCGGCCTTCCTCACACAGACTGTCTGCTTGGACGACACAACAGTCAAGTTTGAGATCTGGGACACAGCTGGACAGGAGCGGTATCACAGCCTGGCCCCCATGTACTATCGGGGGGCCCAGGCTGCCATCGTGGTCTATGACATCACCAACACAGTAAAGATTTTTTCTTGCTTCTTGGCTCTCTGTTGCTGGATGGGGTGTGGGCGTGGGCAGATTTCCTCTGTTGTTTGGGGGTGTCTCACCAGAATCTCCAGGGTGGTGACATCTTGGACAGCTTGGCTCTGCCAGCTCAAGCTTCTCTAGTGAGCGGCCTGGGCAGAAAGCCTCCTCTGTCCCTTTGACATTCTGGCCATGTCTCCGCAGGATACGTTTGCACGCGCCAAGAACTGGGTGAAAGAGTTACAGAGGCAGGCCAGCCCCAACATTGTCATTGCGCTCGCGGGTAACAAGGCGGACCTGGCCAGCAAGAGAGCCGTGGAATTCCAGGTGGGGGCATGGACAGGACTTGCGGGAACGAGCAAGCCAGCTCCCCTGGGCTTCCGCCAGGCTGCTCGGGGCCTTGGGAAGGCCCACGATAGCAGGCAGCCGGGGAGCTTTTACCTGCTGTCGCTGGCAGTAGGGTATGTGTGCATGTGGATAGCTGAAGCTTCTGCCTGTTTTTTCTGTAAACTGCTTAATGAAACTCATTGAAAAAGAAATACTTTTTTTCACGCAATACATGCACATAGTAAAATTTAAACAGTATAAGAGAAGGTATATAGAATGAAATTTAAGTCTCTAACTCTAGAAGCGCAATCTCCCCCCAAGTTCCTCACAGTTTCTGGTCTTTCCAGAAACCTGCACATATGTATGACTCCCTTTCTTCACCCAGATGGGAGCATGCTCCACATACTGTGTATTTCATTTCGTTTTTACCAGTCCCTAACTGACGGACTTTAGGGGGTTTGTAACAGCAAAAGGCCTGAAACAATGCCGAAGTCAATAACCACGTTCTTTGTGCTTTTGTCCAAATGTGTGGGTGTATTTGTAAGATAACTTTCTAGAAGTATTTTCTAGCCTAGTGATCTTGAAGAGCAAGAAGGCAGGGAAAACTTCTTAGGGAAACCTGAGGAAGACATGCACCGATGTTTGTGAGCTGAGAGGTGCTGTGCATGAGGTGGGGAGCTGGGGGGGATGGTGCTGATGTCTCAGGGGGACTCAGAGCAGGAGAGCCTGTGGCCGGAAAACCCCCGTGTTGTCTCTCTGGTGTATAAGGCACCGGGATCAGGGAAGGTGTTTATGCTGGGCCCTGGCCCCTGCCAACTGTCACCATTTCTCTCCCCTCTGCTTTCTCACCTCCATCAAATCAGGAAGCACAAGCCTATGCAGACGACAACAGTTTGCTGTTCATGGAGACATCGGCAAAGACTGCAATGAACGTGAATGAAATTTTCATGGCAATAGGTAAGATGCCTCTCCTCCCCTCCCCCCACCAGGGGTACGCTGCCTGCCTGCTGTTCCATAGGAGGTCTGTAGGGTCCCTTCACCGACAGATCTTTCACCAGTTTTAATATTCTGATAAAATTATTTTGTCTTCATCTGACTCTCAGATGTAGATAGTTAGCCCGGATGTTTCTAAAGCCTGGGCCAAAGTCTCAGCATTTCACTTCCTGACCCTTTAGCTTACCACCCACGGAAAACCCCACATCACCCTCCCCTTGCCCACTTCTTAGGATTCTTTTAGCTCATTTGACTCTGGAGTCATCCTGCCTAGGTTCAAATCCTTACTATACCACTTAGTAACTCTGTGGTCCTGGGCCAGTTATTTAACCTCTCTTTGCCTCAGTTTCCTGAAACACTCAGAGCACACCTGGTACCTGGAAGTGAAGCCCTCAGGATGTTAGTCGTCACTGACTGGGTGGTAAAGGCCAGAGTCTACTCAAGTGGACTTGAGAGAGAGTATCTGGGTACCCCCACAAATGCATTTTTCCCTCCTCTCCCAAACAGCTAAGAAGCTTCCCAAGAATGAGCCCCAGAATGCAGTTGGTGCTCCAGGCCGGAACCGAGGAGTGGACCTCCAGGAGAACAACCCAGCCAGCCGGAGCCAGTGCTGCAGCAACTGAGCCCCCCTTGCCTGCCCGCTGCCCCCGCCTCCTCCGCCTGAACGACCCGACTGGAATCCACTCTAACCAATCGCACTTAACAACTCGGGCCACCACTGGGGGGGCAGGGGGAGGGGTCCACCATGATTTCTCCGTATAATTTTGATCATAGGCTGGAGTGAGTTATTCCACCTGCACCTTTCTGTACAAATACTAATTCAATTTTAAGTCTTAAGTCACTTTTTTAATATATATGATCTTCTGCTCTTCCCACTTCCTGCCCTTTCTACTGCTCTCCCACTCTTCTTTTGCTGGTAGTAGCCACGTGCCCGTCCCCTACCCTTATATATGGGGAGGCAGGGGCTGGAGCAGTTGCCCTTCTTTCCCTCTTGCTGATCAGCAGACTCAGCAAGAGCATCCATATCCTTACTGTGTTTGGAGTGGGCTGGTTCTGGGTGGTGGGGCAGGTGCCGGGGCTAGAGAAGGGAGAGGCAGCTCTTCCCTCAGCTGGCTGTCATCAGGCTGTAGCCCCCCCTCACCCCCTGACTCAGCCGGGGGAGAAACCACAGCATTACCACAGCGTTATTGTGACAGCCATGAACCCACTGCCCACAGCCCCCTCGCCCCCGACCTCTGGCTCTGAGCCCTGTTCTGACCAAATCACGATGATGAATATTTGGGGGTGGGTGGGTAAGGGGGGAGTGGGAGGGGATGGAACCAACTTTTTCTGTATTTTGTATTGTATGTTTTCTTCAACATGTAACCAATCAGTATCTTGTCAATATAGTCAGCCGATCGATCGACCTTCCGCTTGTCTTCCTTGTCTTTCTCTGGCAGAGTTTATCAGACCATATCCTCTCTGGCTTACTTGAAGTTAATTCAAATGAACCACTGAATCCTATTAAACAAAAGCCCCCCCCCCCCCCCACACACACACACACCATGAGGGGATGCTCGTGGTTATGGTAACCAAGAGAAAGAGGCCCTTACTGTTATCAGCTCTGATGGGGTGGGAGTGGAGGTAAGAGTGACCTGAATCTCACCAAGTTTGCAGTTGAGGGTCCTGCATTTGCCTCTCCCCCACCCCCTCCAGATTATATTGGGGTGATGTGCAGTTTACATTTGAAAATTGCTGGTCTCTGAAAGACCAAAAACAACATCTTTGGGGTTTTTTGGTTAGTCTATACCATGCCCATGAGGCACTGAGTCCTCTCAACCTCTTCTCTGAAGAGGAAGGAACACCGATGACCTCTAGAACCTTGGACTGGTCAGAAGCCCAAGACAGCAGCCCCATACCAGGTCCAGTCATCTGGTCCCTGGCCTCTCGGCCCTCTGCTGGTTCTGGAGCCAGGTGATGCTTGGGCCCTCCTGGCCCTCTGCTGCTCCCTGCTGGAGCTGCTGCTCTCAGCTGCCAAGGGCTGGGGCTCTTGGTCCAGGCAGTGAGCTGAGCTGAGTAGGGCAACACTGTCCCTCCCAGCTTCCTCCAAGGGCCACAGAGGCCTGATTCTTGGTGGACCACCACCTTGAGGTGCCTTTCCTGCCTCCCTGAGCCCACCACTTGGCCTCCCTCTACCTTTGTTCTATCTCTACCTCTGACCGCATCACAGAGAAAAGACCACGGACACTAGGTTGCTGCTGCACACTACGGTGGTGGTTTACTGGCTCAGGCTAGGTTGGAACCCTTCTTAGAGCCGCGGCTCCTGAGTTTTGGGGACGGTCCTGTTTGGGCTTCAGGGGAAGGCAGCGCTGGGGACTGGCTTCGGAAGCACAGCTGGCCAGAGGGGGTCAGGCAGCAGGTCATGGCAGTGGGATCCAGGTCTGGCGGTAGTTGCACTTGCTGGTGCACCTGCTGCGCCATGCGGTAGCTGTAGCCATTTGAGCTGCAGCCCTCCAGTTGCCGCTGGCCCGTCACCATCAAGAATCTGCCGTCCACTTGCACCATCAGCTCCTCGGGGGTGAAGCCGCGGGCATCCACCTTCATCTGGAAGCCATCCTTCGCATGGACATCGTCCGGCACAGCTGCCACATCGTCCCGGAGCAGTCGCACCGGCAGTGTGGCCACCTGGTTCTGTTCGGCAAGGGCCACGCTGGGACGCCGGGACGCCACCTGGCTCCCGTTGGGGAGACCGCTACCGACCCGTTGCATCCGAGTGAGCAACTGCTGTTCAAAGGCGCGAGGCTCGGAGCGTGCGCTCGGGCAGGGGCGTGGACACCGGGAGAGGAGGGGCCTCACGCGGCCCCGCGCGGCTCCCCTTCGGCTCTGCGCGACCCCTGCGCCGCTCGGCTTTGTTCAGCCGGGCTTCCTTCGCTTCCATAAGGGTTCGCTTTGGCAGAGTTTGGCGTCAGCTATGCACGGGTCAGGTTGTCAGCCGCCCTGGAGCGCCCGCTGCTGCTTTTATCCTGGATCCTGCCCCTTTCTCGGGCCCTCCCCCTTCTCCATCAGAGGGCCCAGGCGGCCCTGGGCCGTGACCCAACTGGACCGACTAAACGAGACTGGACGTGTGTGAGCGCGACCCTGGAGTGGTCACCAGCACAGAGCGGATATGAGATTGAGTCTCCCTGTTCTTGCTCTTCCAGGAATCAGGCCTGGGGGCAAGGATTGTCCCCTGAACAGAGCCATCCGAGTGTGATGCCGTTCTCTGACCATGCACAATCCTGTGACACACGGGGATGGGGAAGTGAATGCGTCTTCCTCGGTTTCCTTCATTCATCCACCCTGGGCCTTCTGTGCCAGGCTCAGGACTGGGTTCTGGGACCACAGAGATGAAGACGGGCCCTGCCCTCGTGGTGCCCACACTGTGGGAGGAGAGCCTTCCCAGACGCAGGAAAGCTTCTGCCCTCCTCTGCCTCTACCTCAACCCCACCTCGGTAGCCTCTGGCTTTCAGGGCTTTTATAATAAACCCTTTTTGTTGAAATGCAATGTACATACAGAAAAGTGCACAGAAGGGTACAGCTGAATTATCGCGAAAAGAGCACACCCATGAAACCACTTCACAGGTCAAGAAATAGAACTGTTGCTACTTAATCTCCACTGTAGCTGCAATTCTGTGTCCGGGGACATGTGGGACAGGGTCGAGTAGGAGTGGGAGGGAGATGTGACAGGAGCTAACGCCACCTCAGGCCCCAGGCCTGCACTTCCACCCTCGGGCTCGGGAGGTGGGCAGAACCCAAGATTCCCCCAAAAAGAAGCCCGTTTTCTGGGACGCTTCTCCTTGTCCCCAGGAAGACAGCGATCTGGACTCTGTCGGAAGCCTTCAAGAGGGACTAGAAGTGAGGAGGGGTCAATCTGGAGTGTTAACTCGGGCCTTGCTTGGTTGTCTGGGACCAAAAGGACAGAAAAGTCTGGAAGCTGGAGGCGAAGAGACCGGCGGTGGAAGACTACAACTCCCATCATACTCCGGGACAGCGACGCCTGCGCACTGTGCGCCCGTTGCCCATGCGGCCCTAGGGCTGGGAGCGCCGCGCCGCGCTGCGCTCCGCTGCGGGGGAGGCCATGGCGGAACCTTCCCAGGCGTCGACCCCGGCTCCGGCCGTACAGCCCCGTACCCTTCAGTCTCCAGCCCCGGCCCCAACTCCGACTCCTGCCCCTAGCCCGGCTTCGGCCCCGACTCCGGCTGCCACTCCGGCACCAGCCCCCGCCCCAGCTGCAGCCCCAGCCGGGAGCACAGGGACGGGGGGGCCCGGGGTAGGAAGTGGGGGGACCGGGAGCGGGGGGGATCCGGCTCGACCTGGCCTGAGCCAGCAGCAGCGCGCCAGCCAGAGGAAGGCGCAAGTCCGGGGACTGCCGCGCGCCAAGAAGCTTGAGAAGCTAGGGGTCTTCTCGGCTTGCAAGGTGGGGGCGGGGCCTGGGGTGAGAAGGGGCGGGGCTTGGGGCATCCTAGGGCTCGGGTGGGAAGGGTGGCAAAGCTCTGGCTGGGGAGCGGCTCCTCGTCCCGGGATACAGGGTTATTGACTGATCCTTCTGCCTCCAGGCCAATGAAACCTGCAAGTGTAATGGCTGGAAAAACCCCAAGCCCCCGACTGCTCCTCGCATGGACCTGCAGCAGCCAGCTGCCAACCTCAGCGAGCTGTGCCGCAGCTGTGAACACCCCTTGGGTAAGGCAGGTAGTGCCCTTGGAGCTGGGGAGGGTGGGCAGGTGCTGGGTCCTGCTTGGACAGGATGACTTAAGTGTCACAGAGCTTCACCTCTGAAAAACCAAAGATTCCTCCTAAGGAGGGATTGGGTTGGGAGCGTGTATCCCCCAGGGAGGAGAAAGGAAATTTGCCAGCCCAGAAGAGACAAGAGGCCACCCAAGGGCTGACGCAGGAGCAGTCAGTCTCGTTGCTGGTCACCCTGGTTGGAGGGACTGAAGGTGAATCTTGGCTGGCAATGTAGGGAGGCAGGAAGCCCTGTTGATCTCTTCTGTTCCTTCTTCCCTATGCTGCCATCTGTCCTTGTAGCTGACCATGTGTCCCACCTGGAGAATGTGTCAGAGGATGAGATTAACCGGCTTCTGGGGATGGTGGTGGACGTGGAGAATCTGTTCATGTCTGTTCACAAGGAGGAGGACACAGACACTAAACAGGTCTATTTCTACCTCTTCAAGGTGAGCTTCCTCCGGGAGTGTGAGTGAGCGAAGGAGGCGAGGCTGGGGGCATCTGCAGCTCTGAGCTCTGCTGACCTCCACTCCTCCCTGTTCCTCTTCCTCCAGCTCCTGCGGAAATGCATCCTGCAGATGACCCGGCCTGTGGTGGAGGGCTCCCTGGGCAGCCCCCCATTTGAGAAGCCTAATATTGAGCAGGTGGGATGAGGAAGGTGGTAAGAGAACTGGGGGCATCTTGGAAGAGTGGGGAGCCTGTGTTCTCCATCCTCAAGCTGAGAACAGGGGAGAGGTTCAGGAAGAGAGGACATTTTGCACTAACCTCAGGGTGGGCATGGGAGTGGGGAGAGGGCACAGTTTCTCTTCACAGAGAGCCCCAGAGTGAGCGGAGAGCCTGGCCCTTGCCCTTGGGAAACACCTGTTTTTGGATAAGAACCCAGCTGGCTGCTCACCCCTCCTTCCTGGTTTTGTCTCTGCCTGCCCCTTCTCAGGGTGTGCTGAACTTTGTGCAGTACAAGTTTAGTCACCTGGCTCCGCGGGAGCGGCAGACGATGTTCGAGCTCTCGAAGATGTTCCTGCTCTGCCTTAACTACTGGAAGCTTGAGACGCCTGCCCAGTTTCGGCAGAGGTCTCAGGCCGAGGACGTGGCTACCTACAAGGTCAACTATACCAGGTAGGCCCAGCCAGGGATAGCAGCGGGGGAGGCTCATAGGCATAACCTGGGTTCAGTGGTTTCCACTCTCACCACCTCCCCACTCCCCACAGATGGCTCTGTTACTGCCATGTGCCCCAGAGCTGCGATAGCCTCCCCCGCTACGAGACCACTCACGTCTTTGGGCGAAGCCTTCTCCGCTCCATCTTCACTGTGACCCGGCGGCAGCTGCTGGAGAAGTTCCGGGTGGAGAAAGACAAGCTGGTGCCCGAGAAGAGGACCCTCATCCTCACCCACTTCCCCAAGTAAGGCTCGTTCTGGCCTATCAGGATTTTGCCCCAACTTCACATCCTCCCTGTTGTCCCCTTTTTTCCAGGAAGGCTTCCTGGATTGGTCCCTCCTCTCCCTCCATGAGCCTTCTGGGATCTGGGCGTCTACCTGGCAGACTTGCCCATGGCCCAGACGCACCTTGCTAGCATTTGCCTTTGCGTGTACTAGTCTGGGGATGGCAGGTACATGGCCCGAGTGCTAACACTACCCCTGCCCACACCCTGGTAGATGTTACTAATTATTTCCCACGGGGCCTGGACACAGCCTCAGAATCCTTCCCACCACAGTACTCCAAGAAACCAGAGCTTACACTTGAGGTGGAACCTATTTCCATCCCGTTCTAGTCCTTTCTGTAAGATTTTCCTCTGTTTTGCCACACCTTCCTTTTGTTTTAAGCCTGGCTTGTAGCTACCCAGTTCAAGAAGCCTGTGCTGACTAATCCTGGCCCTCTGGCGCTCCTCTTCTGCCACCAGGTGGGAACAAGAGGTGGCAGGAGGGGTGGATTCTGAGCCCCATTTTGATCCTGAGACCCAGGGTGACGTGGTGCCCTGCCTGACCACACAGCACAGGACAGCGTCAGTTCAGACCCTGTCTCCCTGTGCTGTCCACCGTGGGAAACTGGTCCTCTGATCTCTGTCCTGGATTGTCCTGTCCTACCTGTGACTACAGACTCCTAGAAGGCAGGGGGCTGTGCCTGCCCCTAGTCTCAAGGCAGAGGCTGTCTACATTCTTAGCTTCCCAGTTCCCTGAGAGCGGGGTCTGTCTCTTTGACCCACCTCCAGTCCCTCTGGTGTCTGGCCCAGGCTGCTCCCTTGGTTGGAGAACAGAGTTGTGAGACAGACCTACCCTCCCCACAGATTCCTGTCCATGCTGGAGGAGGAGATCTATGGGGCAAACTCTCCGATCTGGGAGTCGGGCTTCACCATGCCGCCCTCAGAGGGGACCCAGCTGGTGCCCCGGCCAGGTATGTACCACAGCAGGCCCTGCAGGATCTCTGCTTGGCCTGCCTGACTGAGCTCAGCCCCCGCTGTGGAAGACGGGTTGTGAGTGGTAGCAGTGAGGAAGTGCAGGACGGCTCACCCGGGGGTTGGAGGGCCCGGATCCCTTTCAGGACCCACCAACACCTTTGACCCCGTCTGCTGATTTTTCTCTCTGTCTCTCAGCTACAGTCAGCGCAGCTGTTGTTCCCAGTGCCCCCATCTTCAGCCCCACCATGGGTGGGAGCAGCAACAGCTCCTTGAGTCTGGATTCTGGAGGGGCTGAGCCCATGCCAGGTGGGTACTTGACCCCTGACATCTGCTCCTCATTCACCCCTCCCCCGACCTCTCTCCCCATCCTTGGGAGACCTTGCCAACCTCCCCAGCAGGCGAGAAGAGGAAGCTCCCAGAGAACCTGACCCTGGAGGATGCCAAGCGGCTCCGTGTGATGGGCGACATTCCCATGGAGCTGGTCAACGAGGTCATGCTCACCATTACTGACCCTGCCGCCATGCTGGGGCCCGAGGTGGGCGGCCTGGCTTGCTAACTGATGCGGGGAAGGGGGCCTCACCCACCAAGACCCTAGCTCACCACCCCTCCTCTGGTATCCAGACGAGCCTGCTGTCAGCCAACGCAGCCCGGGACGAGACAGCCCGCCTGGAGGAGCGCCGCGGCATCATCGAGTTCCATGTCATCGGCAACTCGCTGACACCCAAGGCCAACCGGCGGGTGTTGCTCTGGCTTGTGGGGCTGCAGAATGTCTTCTCCCACCAGCTGCCGCGCATGCCCAAGGAGTATATCGCCCGCCTCGTCTTTGACCCGTGCGTCCCTGGCAGAGCCCAAACCCCAGGGCACCACACCCAGGCGCCTCTCCTCCTTGGCCTCCCCATTTCTCCCTGGCCTCTTCCTCCAACCTTTGGGAATTCTTGCTCCTCAGTTCCCAGCACTGAGTACAGCTCAGGCCCCCAGGGCCGTGGGGACTGGGGAGCATTTAGGGGACAGGTCAGGGCTGTGACCTGTCCCCTCTCCCCTCAGGAAGCATAAGACTCTGGCCTTGATCAAGGACGGGCGGGTCATTGGTGGGATCTGCTTCCGCATGTTTCCCACCCAGGGCTTCACGGAGATTGTCTTCTGTGCTGTCACCTCCAATGAGCAGGTCAAGGTGAGCGCACGCCTGTGGCCCTAGCCCCATCCCACCACCTGCTTCTGAGTTTGGATCAGGTCAGAACAGCAGGCCCTCAAACCTCCTGTTAATGGCCAGACAGTTCCTCACACCCCCACCAGGTGGCAGTTGTAGTTTGGTAACTGGATTAAGGCAACACCTGTTGGTGAATGGAGCCCAAGAAGCAGCCACGCTCAAATGGTCCCACGTTTCTTTCATCACCAGAACCTTCGCGTACGTTGGGGAGTTAGTCCTTTTTATAGTAGCCCTGCGCTGGGTGCTAGTCCTGGTTTCTGCCCTTTAATCATCACAACAGACTCACTAGTCGGGTCCCTTGTTCTCCTTTGAGCCTAATCCAGGTCTGCTGCTGCCTCACTGGTCCTGGCGTGTGTGGGAGACAGTGTCTCTGCAGGGTTCAGACGCTGCGATGAGCAGGGCCTTGTCGTTCCCCTTGGCCTTTCCCCCAGTTCTGAGGCTCAGGGACTGGGAATCAGTGGCCTGGGGACAAGAGCTTCCTGGTTGGGTTTGGATCCTGGCCCTGCCGTGGCTGGCCGTCTGACCATTTCCCACGTTGCTGAGTTTTGGGTTTTACTGTCGCGTGGGGGTAGTGATACCTGCCTCTTGGGGTAATGTGAGAAGTGGTCTGTGAAGCACCACACCTGGCCCAGAAGAGGCGCTTAGAAATCTGGGGTCCTCCACTCTTCTCCGCATAAGCTCCTCTTCCTCCTCTGGCCGCCTTTCCTCCTAGCTGCCCTGGACCTGCTGCCCCCCCCCACCTCCCGTCCAGTCCGCCCCCTCTGCTCTGGGCCCTCCTGAGACCCCTCCAGTGCTGGGCCCGCGCCCCCTGCTGAGCCCTGCTCCCCTCCCCCCAGGGCTATGGGACTCACCTCATGAACCACCTGAAGGAGTATCACATCAAACACAACATTCTCTACTTCCTCACCTACGCCGACGAGTACGCCATCGGCTACTTTAAAAAGCAGGTGACCCTCAGCCCGCCCCCGCCCTCTACCAGGGTCTGTGGGTCATTCTGTCCAGCCCCCTGGTGTGGATGCAGTGGGAGTCCCTTCGTGTCCCCTGTTCCATTCAGCACCTGTGGGGAAGTCCTTCATGCCCGTCTCCCTCCCGCTGCTGCTGCCCCAGTGAAGCACAGGGCCCTGTCGGGCAGTAGGGAAGAATCGGGAGGCTCCCAGGGGTGAGTCGGGAGGGGCAGCTGACCTGGAACCTTTCCAGGGACAGAGTAATCGAGGCTGCACAGTGCAGAGCTCTGTGCTGGGTACCATAGGGGGTCCAGGAATTGGGAAGAGGGGACATGGCATGCCCTGCCCCTCAGGTGCTCCTGCGGGGGGGGCCCGTTGAAGCTGGAAAAGCCTTGCTGATGGATTGGGCCATAACTGTCCCCTCCCTAGGGCTTCTCCAAGGACATCAAGGTGCCCAAGAGCCGCTACCTGGGTTATATCAAGGACTACGAGGGTGCAACACTGATGGAGTGTGAGCTCAATCCTCGGATCCCCTACACGGAGCTGTCCCACATCATCAAGAAGCAGAAGGAGGTTGTGTGTGTGTGTGTGTGCGCGCGCGCGCACACTCTTGGACTTGTCCATGGGGCTTTTCGTGAATGTACAAGTCGGGGTGAACACACGTGTGGATGGGTGCCACATGTGCGTGTGTGAGGTGGGGACGGGCCAAGACCTTGCTTCTTGCTCTGCCTCTTGGAGAAGTTAGGAGGGGAGGGGCAGGACCTGGCAGTGGCCCTGGGAGGGTTGTGGCTGGGGCCGGGTTCCCCCTCAGACCCTTCCTTTCCTCAGATCATCAAGAAGCTGATTGAGCGCAAACAGGCCCAGATCCGAAAGGTCTATCCCGGGCTCAGCTGCTTCAAGGAAGGCGTGAGGCAGATCCCTGTGGAGAGCGTCCCTGGCATCCGTGAGCAGGGGTTTTGGTGGGGGGAGCAGGGTGCGCTGCTTGGGGTGTATCAGGCTTTCTTAGGGATGTTCTCCCCACTGCCCGCTTTGCAGGAGAGACGGGCTGGAAGCCGCTTGGGAAGGAGAAGGGGTGAGTGTTGTGTGGCGGGAGAGGGTGTTGGGGGAGGCAGAGGGATCAGGAGCCGCAGACGTGGCATCTCTCACCCCAGGAAGGAGCTGAAGGACCCTGACCAGCTCTACACAACCCTCAAAAACCTGCTGGCCCAGATCAAGGTGGGGAGACCAGGTTCCCTTCTGGGGGTCCCTGCGCCAGTGGCTGTGGCTTTATGGCCTAGTGTGGGGTGGGTGGCAGTCACGAGCTGGGCATGGGGCAGCGTGGGCCTGGCCCCAGCTTGGCTCTCCTCTCCAGTCACACCCCAGTGCCTGGCCCTTCATGGAGCCCGTGAAGAAGTCGGAGGCCCCGGACTACTATGAGGTCATCCGCTTCCCCATCGGTGAGGACGCTCCATTCGATCCCCTCCTTCCACTTCTGCCCCCAAATCGACTCCTGCTCCTGCCTTCACTGGGCCACACAGGCCCCGGTGACCCACCCCGGCGGGCAGCCCCGCTCTCCTCAGTCTCTTCAAGGCGTGCCCGTTCTCTCCTGCTGCCCAGACCTGAAGACCATGACGGAGCGGCTGCGCAGCCGCTACTATGTGACGCGGAAGCTCTTTGTGGCTGACCTGCAGCGGGTCATCGCCAACTGCCGCGAGTACAACCCCCCGGACAGCGAGTACTGCCGCTGCGCCAGTGCCCTGGAGAAGTTCTTCTACTTCAAGCTCAAGGAGGGGGGGCTCATCGACAAGTAGTCCACTTTGGACCACCTTCACTGGGACATCTCCACCTCGGGCTCTGAGCTGGCGCCCGGGGCCCTCTCAGCTTGACACGTTCCAGCCAGGGACCCTGCAGCCCTTTCGGGACCCTCAGGCACCCAAAGCCTGCAGCTCTGTCCCACCCTTCATTGTGTCTGACCTTGGGGAGGGGTCTCCTGGGTGTGAGACCCAGCCCCGCTAGAGTGGCTGGTGGTCCCCAGGCCTGGTCCCTGTGGAGCTGTGGAGACTGGGAGGCCAGGGCGTGGCCCTGGTCGCTGTTTCCCCAGGGGCAGGACTGCCAATTTTAGTTTGAGTGAGGGGGCTTCAAGGTTGGAAGTTCAACCTGAACTGGAGGGACCACTCCTTGCCCCCCCTGCACTGTTCTGTCTGTCCCCCAGGGGTGGGGGGCGTGGGGACCATTCATTTCCTGGCATTAATCCTTTGGAGGGAACAATAAAGCTCTTTTTTTCTTCTGTGTAGTTGTTTCTTGGGTAGAGTCCTCGGACATAGCAGGCTGACCCTGACCAGTACCTCCTGCAGGCTGGAGCCTGTAAAGCCCCCGGTGGTGCTGGGACACCCCCCCCAACCCGGTGCAGCAAGCCTCATGCCTAGTCCTGGGCCCCTGGGGTGATGGGACCTGCCTGGCTGCAGACCCCTGCTTGTCCCTGCTCCTACTCCAGGTTCCAGGGTGGCGGGGGTCAGAATCTCTACCTGGCTGCCTCTGCCTGGGTGGACACGGTTACAGCTGACTCCAGAAGGGGCAGGGGTGTGGGTGTGGAGACTCGACTTCACTGTCAGTGTTTCTGTCCCCTTGCCAAAGTGTGCACAAGGAGTTTTTTCTGGGGGGCAGGGAAGGGAGATTCCTGAAGCCAAGCTCCAGCTGGGCTGGCTCCTCCCCTAAGTTTCGCTTTCCATTTTCGATCTCAGCAGAGCCCAGCGGCATCCGGGCTGGGCTAAATAAACCAAGCAAACCCAGGGGGGCTGCCTTCCGCAGGTGGTACAGGTGAGACCTGGCTGGGCAGGGGGCCGGTGTAGTCTCTGTTACTCCTGTCTCCCCTCTTGGCCAGATCAGGTTCCTGGTGGGTCCCTGCGGTGCCCTGCCCCACCTCCCTCAGGCAGGATAGAGTCCTGGGCAAAGAGAGCTCTCTGTACCAGACTGGGCTGGCTGGGAGTGGGGAGGGGTGTGGGGCCTGGCGGTCTGAATCCCCTGCCATTCCCAGAATGGAGCTGCGACCCTACCAGTGGGAGGTGATTATGCCTGCCCTGGAGGGCAAGAATATCATCATATGGCTGCCCACGGGTGCTGGGAAGACGCGGGCAGCTGCTTATGTGGCCAAGAGGCATCTGGAGACTGTGGATGGAGCCAAGGTGGTCGTATTGGTCAACAGGGTGAGTGGTTTGCCCTCCCCTCAGTGGGGTCTTAGCTCCATGGGTGCCTCAAGACAGAACTCCAGAGCTGCTGTGGCCAACTCTAAGCTCACCTATCTTCACCCATTCCGGTCCTTGCCTCCCCCAACCCCACTTGCCCCTGATGCAGCTGCTTCTCCCCATCTCATTTTCCATCCCCAGGTGCACCTGGTGACCCAGCATTGTGAGGAGTTCAGCCGGATGCTGGACAAACGCTGGACCATCACAACCCTGAGCGGGGACATGGGGCCACGAGCTGGCTTTGGCCACCTGGCCCGGCACCATGACCTGCTCATCTGCACAGCTGAGCTGCTGCAGATGGCACTGACAAGCTCTGAGGAAGAGGAGCACGTGGAGCTCAATGGTGAGGGCTGTGGGCAGGGGGAAAGGGTGTGCACCTGAGGCTCCCCTGCCTGCCACCCCCAGGGCACTTGTAGTAGAGATGTGAGGGGTTCCCCATTTGCCAAACTCCAGCATACACCCTAGTAGAAACACCTGGCTACAGTGCAGGATCTTGGGTGAGTCCCGTCCCCCAGCTGAGCCTCAGTTTACTAATCTCTAAAATGGAGATAAATTATCCCTGCCTGGCCCATTCTCTGGGGACTGGCTGCAAGTTGTGAAAGGAGGAAGGAGTTCGTAGATGAGTTGTGGGGAATACATGAAACGAAACTTATCGGGGGGGGGGAAGGGTCTGTGGGTCACAGTCTTCTCCCCTTGTGCTCCCAGCCTTCTCCCTGCTTGTGGTGGACGAGTGTCACCACACGCACAAAGACACTGTCTACAACATCATCCTGAGCCGGTACCTAGAGCATAAACTCCAGAGGACACTGCCCTTGCCCCAGGTGCTAGGTCTCACAGCTTCCCCAGGCACTGGCGGGGCCTCCAAGCTCGAGGGGGCCATTGACCACATCCTGCAGGTCAGCTTGGTCCCTGCGACCCTCCCCCAACCTGACCCCCTAGGACCTCCCTGGCCTGCCCTACCCCATGCCCACCAGCCCTACCAGGCTCCCTCAGGCAGGGACGGGCCCCTTCCTCACCTAAGCTCCAGGCTCCAGTAGCTTCTCACTGTACTTAGAATAAACTGCCAGCTCTCTACTCTGCCTTACAAAGTTCCCTGTGACCTCGCCCCTGCCTGCCTCTCCAGCCTCACTTCTTCCCCCTTTGCCCTCACTCCCATGACACTGGCCTTCTCTCTGTATCTCCAGCGTCTCAGCCTGGCTGTTCTCCCTTTCCACTTGCCATTCCTTTTGCCCTGAATGCTCTTCCCCCTGCACTTTACCTTTCTGGCTCCTTCTTGTTATTCAGGGAACAGCTTAAATGTCACCTCTCCCTGATCTTCCCTGATCACCCCCCTGCACTCTATCGTACCATCCAATTTCATTCTTTTCAGAGCTCGTTAACACTAAAATTCTCTTGTTACTCTTCATGGTTTATCCTCTGTCTCCCCAGCTCCAGTCTAAGATGCTCTGTCTCCCCAGTACCTAGACACCAGCACCAGGACAGAGAGGGCGGGCAATAAATATTTGTTGAATATATGAATCCCCACTCCCAATGGCCCTGCCTCAGCTGGACCCATCCTGCCCCAGAGCTCTGCCCATTGTCCCCACGGGACTCCCTCCATTCCAATGAGCCCCTCTCTGTTGCCCCAGCTCTGTGCCAATCTGGACACGTGGCGCATCATGTCACCCCAGAACCACCACCCCCAGCTGCAGGAACACAGCCCCCAGCCCTGCAAACAGTATGATGTCTGCCAAAGGCGCAGCCAGGTGTGTGAAGGGATGGGCACGGGGTGGAGGTGGGGTCTGGTGTGAAATTAGGGCCCCCAGGGTTGAGCCCTGACTCTACCCTCAGGAGCTCTGTGACTTCAGGTTACTTGCTTATGTATCTGAGCCTCCATTTCTCCTTTCTGTGAAATGGGGCTCATGCAGCCCATGCCCACAGCCTCTGTTTGATTTGACTCAGATGACACCGTGAGCATCTGTCAAAACCCTGGGCACACTGTAGAGTGCTTTGCAAACCATAAAGCTGGGGCTCTCTGTGCCAAGGCTGTTAGGAGCTCTCTCCTGCCATGCTAACACTGCCTGGTGTCTGCTAGGACAGGGCTGGGCAAGGACTAGACCTCACTGTGCTCAGGCCAGAGGTCAAGGGGACATAGGAGGTGCAGACAGAGCAGGAGCGGTACAGGAACCTGACCCCTGCCTCTAGCCAGGAGCTCCCTGCTCTCCAACACCGACGTGGCGGCAGTAGCCAGTAGCGGCGCGGCTTCCCGTGGAGATCAGCGCCCCCGCTGGGTGCCCATTCCCCTGAGGTGTATGGGAATCCCTGCACTCTTCTCTCCAGGACCCATTTGGGGACAAGCTGAAGAATCTCATGGACCAAGTCCACGACCATCTGGAGATGCCCGAGTTGAGCCGGGACTTCGGGACGCAGATGTACGAGCAGCAGGTGGTGGAGCTGAGCCAGACTGGTGAGAGGGGCTGCCCGGGCGGAGGGCGAGGCGGCTGTGCGGGCGCTGTGGACCGGGCCTGCCTGGGGGCGGAGCCTAGGTGGGGGCGGACCTTGGAGGGGCGTGGCCACTCAGCCCTTGCGCCCCTGCCGCCCGCAGCGGCTGCGGCGGGGCTCCAGCAGCGGCGGGTGTACGCGCTGCACCTGCGGCGCTACAACGACGCGCTGCTCATCCACGACACGGTGCGCGCCGTGGACGCCCTGGCCACGCTGCAGGATTTCTACGACTGGGAGCGTGCCACTAAGACGCAGGTCCTGGATGCCGAGCGCTGGCTGCTGGCGCTGTTCGATGGTGAGGCTCTCGGGGAGGCGGGAGGGGTGAGAACCGGGCGCCAACACGGATTTGGAAGGTACCAGTGAGGGTACGGGCGCCCTATTTTTCTAACCTAAAGTCAAAGCTGTGGATATGACAAAAGATGTATGCCCTTATTTGTGAAGGTTTGCATAGATGTAAAAACTAATTCATGTTATTGACAAAGATTTTTTTTTAAACCATTTAATTGGGACTGTCCCTGAAAGTCTGGGGTGTGTGATACCTTTGAACTGGGACATGAGGTGGCCAGAGATGAAATTTAAGGCTAGAGGCCCTAGCACAAGGGGTTTGGGGGGGGCAAGGATCTTTCTGAAGAGACCTGAGGTGGAGTCAGTCTTGGGTAGCAGAGGTCAACATGAAAAGGTCAAGGGTCATCCTGGTACTTAGGTGGAAGAGGAGTGTTGGCCTGAGGTATGTGGGCAAAAAGTCCTCTACGGTAGGCCCCTGGTGTAAGGCTGGCTGGCCTTGAGGCTGCGCAGGCATAGGGTGTCCTTCAGTGTGCTCTTGGTGCTGCTCAAGGGGAATTAGGCAGGAGCAGTTATCCTCAGTCCCCCTCTGTACTCCTGCAATCCTATCCCTGTGAGCACACACCCTGCCCTGCCCTGCCCTGCCCTGCCCACCCCACCCCACCCCACCCCACCCCATCCCATCCCATCCCATCCCATCCCATCTCATCTCCAGGCCTGAGTCCTGTCCCTGTTTTGGGCTTTTCTGGCAGAGCACAAGAATGAGCTGGCCCGCCTGGCAACTTGTGGCCCAGAGAACCCTAAACTGGAGAAGCTGGAACAGATCCTTAAGAAGCAGTTCAGGAACGAGAGCCCCCGGGGCATCATCTTCACCCGAACCCGCCAGAGCGCTCGCTCCCTCCTGCTCTGGCTCCAGCACCAGCCTGGCCTGCAGACAGTGGACATCCAGGCCCAGACACTGATTGGGGCTGGGAACAGCAGCCAGAGCACCCATATGACCCAGGTGTGGGCTTTGGGGAAAGGAGCTGAGGCTGGGGGGCTCCCTAGGGGAAAAGGGGATGGGTCGGGGTCTTCACAGAGAGATAGGAGGCTGATTATCCCCAGGCAGAGGGCAGAGAGCTGGGGGAGAGAGATGGACACTGAAATCCCCAGTTTTGAAGGTCCCCCTAGTCTGGGGTTCCCTGGGGGCAGAAAAGCAGAGGCTTGGGGAGCTGCAGGAAAAGAGGTGAATGATGTCCTTGGGACAGGGAATCAGGGGCCTGGGGTCCCTTGCAGGAGAAGGCTAGGTCCTGAGAGCTCCTGGATAGAGAGGCAGGGACCCATAGGGAGTCCCTAGGGGAGAGAGGGGTTAGATGGTCACCTGGGAAAACGGGCAAGATCTTGGGGTGGGGATGGGGTGTACTTGGAGATAGAGGTGGAGACACAGGGTCCTTAGGGAAAGGGCCAAGATTGTGAGTCAAAGGGCTGAACCAGAAGAGGCTGGGCTGGCAGGAGGGTGGGCCTGACCCCACCTCATGCACCATCCTCTTTCTCCTCCCCCATCCCCAGAGGGAACAGCAAGAAGTGATCCGTAAGTTCCGGGTCGGCACCCTGAACCTCCTGGTGGCCACGAGTGTGGCGGAAGAGGGCCTGGACATCCCCCAGTGCAATGTGGTGGTGCGCTATGGGCTCCTGACCAACGAGATCTCCATGGTCCAGGTGCCCAACCACCCCGCTCTCAACAGCCCTCAAAGGATCCTGGGTGGGACCCCAGCCCCACTCAGGCCCCTCCCTTCTCTCTCTCTCCAGGCAAGGGGCCGTGCCCGGGCTGGTCAGAGTGTGTACTCATTTGTGGCAACTGAGGACAGTCGGGAGCTGCGGCGGGAGCTGACCAATGAGGAGCTGGAGGCTCTGATGGAACGGGCAGTGGCTGCTGTGCAGGAGATGGATGAGGCTGAGTACCAGGCCAAGGTCTGTGGGCAGCCTGTTCGCCCTGCAGGGAGAGGGGCTTAGGATGCTCTGCCTGGAAGCTCTCTGATTGCACACACATGCGCACCCCTCTTCCTCTGAGGGCCCTCTTGGCCCACCTGGGGAGGGTGTGAATGGATGGATGGGTAGAGGCCAGGGGTGGGGCTGCCAGGGAAGGCAATGGCTGTTCTCCAGTTGCCTTGGGAACAGGCCTTGTCCAGGGCTTTTAATTTATCCTTGTTACTAAATACTTAGTGTATCTGTGAGAGCCGCCTTACAGCCTTTCTGGAGCCAGGTGGTGGGGGGCGGGGGGGTGGAGGGGGGGCGGAAACCAAGACACATGTACAAATAAGCCCAGAACCAGGACTTGAATCAGTTCCCGTGAGGCAGGGTCACCATTGTCCCCTTGCCCAGGATGGTCCCTGTTTACTCCTGTTGTCCCAGCATAATTATTAATGATGCCTTGTGTTAGACTCAAAGAATCAGCTTTGCACAAAATCCTCCAAAGCAGGGCCAAAGATTCAATGAGAAAGCTTGCCCCGCCCCCACCTTTGCCCCACCCCTGTATTATTTTTCTCCACAGAGTTGCTTCCTTTTTTGTTGTTGTTGAGGAACATTTGCCCTGAGCTAACATCTGTTGCCAATCTTCCTCTTTTTTTGCTTGAGGAAGGTTAGCCCTGAGCTAACATCTGTGCCAGTCTTTCTCTATTTTATACGTGGGTTGCAGCCACAACATGGCTGACGAGTGGTGTAGGTCCGCGCCCGGGAATGGAACCTGCGAACCCAGGCTGCCGATTCGGGTGCCTGAATTTAACCACTACACTCGGGGCCAGCCCCAGAGCTGTTTCTAAAAGCTCCAGGGAGGGTCGAGGAAAGTCTCTTCTGGGTCCTAATGATCTGAGGTCTTTGGGAGCTCTGTGTCCCCTGGGAGCATTCCTGGAGTTGGGTCTCTTGGGCCCCAATCACGCCTAGTGTCCCCTCCCACCCCAGATCCGGGATCTGCAGCGGGCAGCCCTGGTCAAGCGGGCAGCCCAGGCGGCCCAGCGGGAGAGCCAGCGGCGGCAGTTCCTGGCGGACGAGGTGCAGCTCCTCTGCATCAACTGCATGGTGGCTGTGGGCTATGGGAGTGACCTGCGGAAGGTGGAGGGCACCCACCACGTCAACGTGAACCCCAACTTCTCGTGAGACCTATGGAAGGGGCTGTCTGGATGACGGGGGGAGGGGTGTGCAGGGGGACTAAGAATCCCTCCCATCCAGATGGTGCTTGGAGGGTTTGGGAACTTACAGAGCGTTTTCACAGTAGTCTGGTCAGACAGGTTTTATCACCATCGCATTTTACAGATGAGGAAATAGAGGCTTGTGCCCAAGCTCCCACAGCAACTATGTGGTTGAGCAAGAGCTGGAATTCAGGAAGCCAAATGCTGAGGGGCCACAAGCTGGCCCCCTGGGTCCTACCTACTCTGAAGACATCAAGAGGGGCTAGTTGTCCCTGAGCCACCCCCTCCTCCTCTGTCCCCTAAAGGGTAAGCTTCCCTTGTCTTCCCTCCATGCATTCATTTGTTCAGTGTTTATTAGGCACCTACTGTGTGCAGGCCACTGTGCCCAGGATCTTCATACAGGCTCACATTTGAGGAGGCAGCATTTCGGCTAGGTCTGGCACGGTGGATCGGGCTGGAGTGTGAGATGAGTATAGGCGGGGCTGATGCGACAGGAATAATTCTGGTTGACCTGAGCAGAAGGCTGTGAAGGATGAGATTCTGAAAGAAGACAGCCGAGCCTGTGGAGGACCGTGAAGGTCGGGCCTTCGTCCTGGAGGCACTCAATGCTCCCGGAGGGATGTTGAGCAAGGGAATGTCAGGGCCAGATTTACATTTTTAGGAGATCGCTCTAAAAGATCACTCATTTTAGAAGATGAGCTGGTGGAAGGATGGCGTGGGGTTGGGAGTAAGGATGAGATGGGATGGAAGGATGGATGGCGCAGGGAGATCTCTTGGGAGACTGTTGAAATCACCCAGGTGGGTAGTGCTGAGGCCTGAACGTGGGCAGAAGGGAGTGCAATGGAGGCAGCGCAGGCAGAGCTTTTCGAAGATCAGATTTCCTGGTCCTGGGAGGTGTCTGGGCCTCTTGAAAGGTAGAAAGGCCCAGGCAGAGGCTCAGCAAGCAGGCATGAGAGCTGGGGCTCAGAGGGTCCATGAGGGCTGTGGCCACTCCCGTTCCTCTCCAGGATCTACTACAAAGTCTCCCAGAAGGCTGTGGTCATCGACAGAGAGTTCAAGGACTGGAAGCCTGGGGGCGCCGTTAGCTGCAGGAACTGTGGGGAGGTAAGTGCTGGGGCCATGGCTCTTAGCTCCAGTCTTCAGAAGACTCGGTCTGAGAGAGGAGGCCCAGCCTCTGCCATCAGGACATCAGGATGCCCCCACTGGCATGGGGGAGACAGCCCTCCCCTAGGAGCCCCCAGTCTGAGGAGAGTGGTCCAACTCCCTGTCTTAGGGAGCCCACAGTGTGATGGGGGAGATAGCTCTCAGTCTGAGGTGGGAGGCACAGGCCCTGCATTCATGGACGCTACCTTGAGGAGAGAAGCCCAGTCTGAGGACAGAGACCCACACCCGGCCGTCTCTGTCCCACCCCCAGTCCTGGGGTATGCAGATGATCTACAAGTCTGTGAAGCTGCCAGTGATCAAAGTCCGCAGCATGCTGCTGGAGACCCCGCGAGGGCGGGTCCAGGCCAAGAAGTGGTCCCACGTGCCCTTCCCGGTACCTGACTTCAACTACCTGCAGCACTGTGCCCAGAGCCTGTCGGACCTCTCCCTGGACTGACCACCTTGTTGCTGCAGTGCTCAGCTCAGGCTGCAGGGGGCGGGAGAGTCCGCAGCAGCCACCATCTTCCCCTGGGCAAAGCCTGAGTCCAGGCCCCTCCTGCCTGAGTCACCAGCTGGGGGCACCATGCTGACCAGGTACAGAGGAACCCTGGGCGCCCAGGCGGGCTTGGGCCCCCACCCTGGTGAAGCAGCTGGAGGACCACATCTCAGCCCCAGACCCCACTCACACCACACAGACCCTTTCCTACGCACTGGATGGAGGGGAGACTGAGGCAGGAGAATGGCCACACTGTACTAGGAATCACCAGTTTCTCTCGGCCCCTCGATATTCCTTCCCTGCGAAGGCCACTTCTATTTTTTGAGGCTCCCCATAAATTAAAAGTAAAGAAGTGGGAAATTGGTGTAGACAACATGTGGTATTTGAAAAACAGATTTGTTGAGGTATAATTGACATAAAATAAACTGTACGTAAATATTTATGGTGTCTAATTTGATAAGTTTTAACATTTGCATGCTCCTCCACAGTCAAGATAATGAACATAGCTGTCACCCTCAAAAGTTTCATTGTTCCCATTGTAACCCCACCACCCCCCATCCACTGATCTGCTTTGTGCTATATTTTTAATGTTAAAAGTTTTTTTTAACACCCCACTTTATGGCTCTCATGTAACCTTATTTGGAGAGAACATCAAAAGTCTAGATTTGAGAGCCATCACGAATGAGGCCTTCCTGCCCCCTCCACCCCATAATAGGCTCCAACCCCAATGCCCCGCTGTCTACCTTCTCTTAATCCCCAGGTCATCTCCCCTGGGCTGGGGAGAGGCTGAGAGCCAGGATTCGAGGGGTGGGGCTCAGGTAGGCATGGGGGTGGAGGGAGTTGTAAAGGCCTAAATTTTCTGTTCTCATTTTAACAGGAAAGAAAGAGAAAAAGACAGGCAAGATCTAGGTTGATTCTTCAGGGAAAGGCTATTTCTGTAGTAAGAGGCCCAGCAGGCAGGAGTCACCTTCAAGAGGAAGAGAGGGGGCTAGGGCAGAGATCTGAGAGCAGGATGGCAGTCCTTCCTGCCATCTAACCTGCTTCCCTCCTGCTACATCAGTGGTCCTGCCTCAGGGTAGATGGGAAATAGTGCACTCTCCCTCCCCCAGCATCTTCTTTCTTTAGTCCACCTCGTGTCCGACTAGGGGCTGAAGTTCCAGTTCCAGTCTTTTGGGTCTCCATACCCCCAGAGTGTTCCCCTCTTCCCTAGGGCCCTTCTTCCTCCTGATCTCTGGTGTCCCTTGGCCCTGGCTCCAGGAGTCACCCTTCTCCTCCCTCCTGTCCCATCTCCACCTCCAGGGGCCCCTTCTTCTGCCCATCTGCTCCCCACTTTGCCTTCACTTGTTATCTCCCCTGCCAGGAACGTGCCTTTTACAGCTCAATAAAATTAGCGACTGGGGGCAGAGGGAGGGGGGCAGGGGCCTAGGGGTGCTAAGCTCAATGGCCTTGAATGCGGCTGGACGCACGGAGTCCGGACGCCTGTCATTCCAGGGCTAAACAGTGACAGCTGAGGGACCTGAGCTGGTGTTGGGGGCAGAGCGGGCAGCTGTGTTGCAGGGAGAGAGATGGATTGAGGATAAAGATGACCTGGGCACCTAATGGTCCCCTCAGTGGCCTGAGCCCATACATAGCCAGCTGACCGCTGGATGCGTGACCCTCGCTTTAGAGGGAGTATTCTCTCTCTCACCCACCTTGCCAGGCTGGGAGAGCTTTCTTGAGTTCAGATGCAAGGGGGAACTCAGGCAAGAAGAGGTTCTTGGGTTTTCTTTTTCCAATGACGGATCTTCACATGGAGCCACTGCCTCCAGGTCTTCTGGGCAAGGCTGCCCGAAAGACGGGATTCCGTGAGGTCTCAGGACCCAGGCATCCTAACTTCCCAGCCTCAGAAAAGCCAGAGCTCCAGACCCTCCCCCGTGGCCCGGATGCTCCGCCCTTTCTGCCCACCTGGACGGACTGGCCCACCCCACCCGGCTGAGACTCAGGGAGGGGCTCGACCGCGGCTCCCCCTCCCAGGCCCCGCCCCCGAGCAGGGCCCCGCCCCGTCCCCCGCCAGCCCGAAGCCGCTGAGCTCCGAAGCGCGGCGAGAGCAGGTGGCGCGGCGAGCTCGGTCTCTGCCCCGCAGGTAAGTCAGCGACGCGCGCTGGTCCACTCTGAGGACCTCGAGGGCAGCGCAGGAGAACAAGGCAGCCCCTTCCACCTGTCCTGTGCCCTCGTCTCAAAACTGGGGGACCCCAGAGGACAGCAAGGACATCTCTCTCGGCTCTGCGCACCGACGCTAGGCATCTAGCAGGTGGGACTAAACTCTGGGGAAGTTTAGAGGGTCCCGGCTGGCTGTCGCCGATGCCGGGGCGGGCTCTGAGGGATGGGAAGCGACAGGGCCCCAGGCACGCAGCTTTCTGGAGGAGAGATTGGGGGTGGTGACTGCAGTCCTCCGCTGGGTAAGGAACCTCATTGACTGGCGGTGCCCCGTGCCTCATCCGAGTGCAGCATCCTACCGCCTCCCTTAGGGAGTGATGAAGTGGCCCAAACGGCTTCTGTGCTGTGGGTTAATGAGGTAAGAGCCACTGCCTAGCTGAGCTGGGGCCTGGCTTTCCTGGTGAGCCCCAGGACACCTGCATCTTGTATTTACACCTGGGTACAGATGTGCGCGAGTAAGGGAGAGGGGGATCGTCCAGATGGCCTGGGGAACCCACAGAGCCTGGAGACTGAGTAGATTTTTTCTGTGTCCGTGTCCCAGAGCCAACTGGGGGAGGTGATCACATAAGCGGACCTTATAGTAGATGTGGGGTGCATTTGCACCCTCTGTGTTGGGATTTGAGCTATAGGAAATGGGTCCTGCCTCCTAGGACCTCAAGAAAAGCTTCCTGGAAGAGGAGGTCCTGGGCTGGCAGCTCAGATGTGATACTTAGAACTCTGAGCCACAAAGGAGAGTCGGACTTTGGGCCTGGGTGCTGGGTCTGGGTAGAGCAGAGGGCCCCGGATTGTAGAACAGAGAGAAGTCAGTATGCTGCCATCTGGATTCATCCAGGATCCATGGACCTCCTAGGGATCATCACAAGCCTACGGACAGACCAAGATCCACCTCAGATGGGGGAGCTTGCTCTGTCTATCTAGTTCCCCCATTCTGTTGTCTCCCTCCACCACACACACTATCGTAAGTTCTGTCTCAGCTCTGCCCTTCATCCTTTCTGCTTCCATGCCAACTTCTTGCTTCTGGGAGGCAATGCACTATAGTGGAAAGAGTGGGGGCTTTGGGGTCAATTAGACTTGAGTTCTGTCTCCTCTACCTACTGTGTGACTTTGGGTTAGTTACTTAACCTCTTCGAGCTCACTTTCCCACCTGTAAAATGGGGATAATAATAGAACCCGCCTCATAGGGTGGCTGCAAGGATTAAATGAGAATATGCACGTAGAGTGCTTAGCCAGTGCCTGGCGCCGGGTGAGGGCTCAGCCAGTGTAAGTGTCCCCTCATGTGTGGGACAGCAAAGCCAGTCTGCGGCGGGTGGTGGTGGTGGTTGGAAGTTTTTTTTTCACTTGGCCAGAGAGAGCAATGCCCTTCACCGACATCACCCCACCAGCCCCTGCCCCCTGCTGGTCCCTGGCTCTCTGCTGGACCCGTCTGGGCTGCCCAGGGCCCCTCGCCTCCTTCTCTCTTAATCGCCCTGTTTTTTTGTCTCCAGGGTGAGCAGAGGGGCCCCAGCAGGGCAGGGACCAGGGGCAGGAGGAGCCCACTTGGGGCTGTGTCTCTGGGGAGCAAACTGGCTTAGAGACCCAACCGAGAAAAATGCCTGGTTGTCATCACCTCCCTGCCCTGCCCAGTCCAGAAACCCACAAGTTGGGGTCGAGCTGCACTAAACTTTTCCAGGAAGATAAATAATGCAAGGGACTGAAAGTCCTGTTTGGGGATTGTCCAAGCTGCCCTCCAATGGAAAGACAGCTTCAGTCCCTGGCCCGAGCTCTGGAGGCTGCCAGGGAAGCCTGGGTCTAGCAAGCACCCTTAAACCTGGGCAAGGGAGGGGGTGCCCGTGCCCTAGCTGGGCGCTTTCAAGGGCTCCACTCTGGCCATCCCTCTCCCTGTAGGGTGAGGAGTAAGCAGGGCCAAGGGGATGAGGCTATGCATCCCCTTCAAGGCCACATTCTCCAGACCTGTCACTCTGGAGCTCCCTGCCCAGATGGTGGCCAGCTTGCTCCCAGCCCATGCAAACATCTTCCCTGGGCCTGTTCTCCTCAGGGCACGTTATGCCACTAGTACTTGCACCCCTAGATTTGAGGGACGACTGAAGACAGCTAAGGGGCAGCTGTTTGCTAGGCATGAAGATGGAACTCAGATGTGAGGCCAGGTGAACACATATGTGGATATGAGTCGCTTGGGGTGCAGAAAGTTGCTGGCAGTAGGAAGTGGGTTGCTGGCCGGGGCCAGGGTGGGAGTGGAGGTGTCTCTCCCTACACAGCATTGTTCTCCTGCAAAACTCCCAGGAGTCAGAGGACTCTAAATTGGAACCTGGTCTTCCAGGTCATTATGAAATTGTATTTGTCAAGGTGGGAGCTTAGAACATATTTTAATTAACAGGTTGTTCACTTGATTTATAACTTTTAAATATTTAGAAACATGTATGTGGGCCCCCATTTGTCCTCTTGCCCCAGTCCCTGCACAGTTAGGGGTGGTCCTGGCAGCACCTGTGACCGAAGCTGCTATTTGGTGCATTCCCTTCCTGCTCTCCCTGTCCCCCGATACAGTAGCGCCCCTGTAAAATTGGTCTCAGGACACACCACCTGGACCAGGAAGGAGTTTCAAGGTGAAATGAAGACTGTCAGCTGTCGCCAACAAGCGGTTCCCCCTTGGGCCTCCTGACCTCATTCTCTACCCCAAAATTGGGACAATTGTTTTAAATGTCCTGTGATGCTTAGGGGGAAGGGATGATGGGGAGAGAGTTTGCTTATCTCCTGAGTGTGGGGAGGGTGTGGGCACTCATTGGACCCAGAGAGCAACAAGGGAGCCAAATGGGGCTGCAGCAGCAGGAGAGATGGAAGTTAGACTGGGGGAGGATCAGGGCTGGACCCCACATCCCTCCAGCTGCCCTTCTCAGAAGGAGCTGTGCCGGCCGCCAGGAAGGGGGCCATGTGTCTGTAATGTGGGTCCTCCTGTAAGTTTGGATCTTGAGCTTTGGATGGGGAAGAGGGTGGGGGCCAGCTGGCCAGATGGTGGGAGTCATCCCTGGCAGGAATGAATGGCATATCGGTCTCAACCATAGTTGAGTGCCCTGTGGCACCTGGACACACCGTCTGTTCAGAAGAGAGAGTCACGCAGCCTTTTTGTGGCTGTCCCTGACTCACTCATGGATTCTGATTGGGCTGTTTGAGGATCACACCTGCCACCTTGGCCTCATTAGTGCTGCGAAGTGCTTGATGGAACTGGACACACACACACTCACGCATGCCCTCACACACGCACACTCACACTCAGACACTCTCACACACCCAGGGTGCATGCCCGCTGACACTAACTCACAGATGTTGCTGTACGCAGTTGCATACCCCTCAATGCTGCCTCAAGGGCAGTCTCAGGTACGGGCCCCCTGCACACCCTCCTGACACATGCACTCTGCTGACCACACGCCTTCCCCACCGTCACTCTCACTCTCCCTGTCAGTGACTTTTCATTCACCTTGGGTGACCTGCCAGCTCCAGTGGCCAGGGGTTGGCTTACTTGAGGGTGGCTGGGGGCCAGATGCCTGCATTGGTTCGGTGTTAGGGACAGGACGTAGCAGCGTCGCTCTCTTGGGACTCCTCGCAAACCCCGCCAGGCTCGACATTTGGCACTTCTGCTCCCCCAAGTCCCACAGGAGAGTCTCCAGTCCTGAGTCTCTCAGTCCGTCTGTCCCTGTGTAGTTCTCTGAGCCTCTTTCTGCCTCTCATCCTGTAAGTGTGTCTGTCCCTGTGTCCCGTGCATGCTCTCTGCTTGGTCCTTCCCCTGCCCCTGTGCCTGTCATTTTCTGTCTGTCTCTCCTCTCTCCCTGACTCTGAGTCTGTCTTTTTCTGTGTGTCTTTCTCTCTTTCTCCTTTCTCTGATGTGTGTCTCTGTCTCTCTCTCTTTTTCTGGGTGTGTCTCTGCCCTTGTGTGTCTGTCTCTCTGTCACACACACTCCTCACTCTCAATCTCTCTCCTTGTCTCTCTGTGTCTCTGATTCTGTGGCATCTGTTTCTGTCCTTATCTCTCCCTCTCTGCCTCTAAGTCTGAGTGTGTCTCTCTGATCTCTCTCTGTCTTACTCTCGTGAGGTGCCCCAGGGGAATAGGACAGCCAGATGTCCCTGGGTGCATAGAAGGGGACAAAGCATCGCAGGGCCTGCCACCACTTCTGGGCCCCTCCACTCCAGGCAAGGACAGATGTTGGCCCATCTCCCCAGCTCCTCTGCTGAGAACTTGAGAATGTGGGGACTTTGACTCCAGACTCTGAAATGTTGTTCTTCAGTGATAAGGTCGGGGGTCGTAGGCCTGGGAGCAGGGCTGGGGGGTCACTTTGTCTGTGTGGTTGACCTGATTGACTTGGGGCCGAGCAAAGGGTGTTGGGGACTGTGAGTCTCTTTCAGAAGAGGCACTGACCAGAGTGGGGCAATTTGACGCTTTTCTTTTTCCTCGAAGCAGCCGAGCTTGGCGCACCCAGCCCAGGCCCCAGCTTCCTGCTCCAAACCACGGCGGTGCTCCCCACCCTGTTCCAGACATTTCCGCCAACTGCCCCAGGGCTGCGGACCTGTTCCAGCAGCCTCCCTGCCCTCTTCCCAGGCCTCCCCACCTCCACGGGCCTCTCCTCACTGCCATGGCTCCTCACACAGGAGCGGCTGTGTTGGCTGTTTGTTTATTTGACTAAAGTTTCCTTGGGTGGGGTGAGGACCGACTCCATAGCTCCTTTTCCCCACTTCAGATGCCCCGGCAGGAGGCCAGGCCAGCCCCGCCATGCTCCCACTGCCCTCGCTGCCCTCCCTCCAGCCCCCCACGTGCCTCTCAACATCCTCAGGTCCCTGATTTCTCAACCCTCCTGATCTCAGGTCTGTTGACTCCTACATCTGATGCCAGCTGACCCCTCCCACTGGGCGGGCAGCACCGGGAGATACAAGATATACCCCTGCATCCCCCCAACCTTTGCCTAGTGGAGGGGATATACGGGAGAAAGTGTTGGGAACTGGAACCCTTGGCTTCTCTGGGGATTCCCAAAGAGGAACCCATGGGGTGTGGTCTTCAGAATGTGGAGAAGTCTCCCCACCTGCCTGTCCGGCTCTCGGTGGCTGAGCCTTGAGGCAGTGATAGAGTGAGACTTCAGCAGAGGAATAATTCTCTGATGGGTTTGGGGCCCCTCCCAGGATCCATCCCAGAATGATCTCCCTGGGACCCCAAGGGTCTTTCCATTCGATTTTGTGTGGTACTGTACTGTACACAGAACTGTCTCATCCTGCCCTATGAACACCTGGAGAGGGAACGAAATCCCGATTCAGGCAGAGTCTGGGCTTAAACCCACACCTCCCCACTCCACACAGCCAGGCCTCCCCCCGGGCCAGCCAGAGCTGCTCCTTGGGCAAAAAGGAGCCTTTTTTTTTTTTTGCCATTTCTTGGCTTTCCCTGCATCTCCCTCTCACCCACATCTCCTGCATCTTCACAGGCCTGCCATGGAGACCTCTGGTTCCCTCCCGGGTCTCCGGCTGGGGAGGAAGTGTAGGGAGAGGTAACATTCTTGTGACCTTGTTCTAAGATCTGCTGTGCTAGTTAGCAGCTTCCTGAGGGGAGAGGGACACGAGAACCTTTTAGAGATGGTTTCAACCATCTGGGTGCTAATTGGGAATGTGACTGTCCCTAGGTTAAGGCTGGGGACAGCTATTCCGGGGCTGCAGGATGAAGTGTGGGGGCGGTGAGGCCAGAGGGGAGATCAGGAAGTTTCCCCAAATAGCCTGGCCAGCAGCCAAATGTGGGAGCCAAGTTGGGGGAGGAGGGGGGCAGCCCAGCTGGGGGGCAGCTGGCCAGTTGGCACTTGGACCTGGACCTTGGGAAGCTGGGCAAGGGGCAGAAATGGAGCAAGACTGGTATTGTCCCACTTTTCTCTCCTGCTGAAATGGGCTTCTCTGGAACTTGGTGTCACGAGTAAGGGGAGGCAGAAACAGAAGAATGTGTCTCTGGCCTGACCCTTTTCTCTCCCAGGGCCCCTTGTAAGCCCCAGTCCATTCCCCTGCCCCTCACCCAGTGACACCGCCTCATTCATTCATTCAACAGATATTTATTGAGTACCTCCTATGTGTTATACTTGCTAGGCCTTCCCTGGGAATTCAAGGAGGAGGAAGACAGGGTGAATATGAGAGAACACGAGGAGGCAGGAAGGAAATCTACTTTAAGGAGGGCAACCGGGGAGGCCTCTCACGGAGGGGCTCTTTCAGCATCATCCTGAGAAGGGGAGGTTGGAGCCAGAAGGAAAAGCACCCTCTAGGCCGAGGGAAGGCCCTGAGGTGAGGGAGAGCTTGCTGTGCTCCAGGGAGAGAAAGAGCCCAGTGTGGCTGGAGGATGTAAGCAAGGTAGGGAGTGGTTCGAAAACAGATCGGAGGGGCATAGGATATTTTGACCTGGACATTTTGACCCCAACAATGTTTTGGATGCAAACATTTTAAACCAAAACATACCAACACTGAAGACTTTTTTAGAAAGTGTTTTCCAGTTCGAACTCTATTCATCCAACTGAATTCCGCAGTCAGATTTTTCAGTTTTTCCCCTATGGTGCAGTTAAACAAATTTCCATTTTTTTAAATTCCCTTTTAATTTTACAGAAATTATTTTCATTGGCATCAATTCTGTATAAATTCTGCTGCCGAGATTTGACTCATTGATCGATCCAAGGCTCCTGACCCTAGTCTCTGCCATTCTGTGATTGATTGGCAGATAATCAATTGCATCCAATTCTGGAACATTTAAATTTAAAACAAGATGTGTGGTCAAGATTGAATTCTGTCCATTTTAGTGAATAATGAGTTTTTTTTTTCCAGTTCTAGCCATCGTCAGTGTTACTTCTACCAGTGATGTTCTTAGATGGAGGATTGTGTTTATATCTCAGTTAATCTGTGGGAGGGAAGGTGGAGGGGCCAGTCGGGAGAGAAGGACTTTGGGGAGGCAGGTAGCAGCCAGATCTTCCAGGCTGGGGTAAGGCTCCTCCTAAAGTGAAGGAGAAGCCTTCGGAGGTTTTAAACAGGAGAGTGACACGATTAGATTTGCCTTTTTAAAAGACTCCTCTGGCCATTGGAGAGCAGACCGGAAGGGCTGGAAGTGGAGAAGTGGAGGCAGGGACGCTGATGAGGAGGCTGTGATACTAATCTGGGTGGTAAAGAGAAGTGAACTGATTGAAGAAAGATTAGGGTCCTGTCCCACTCCCAAGGACCCCAGCATGGTCCTCCCTATGTGCCCAGAGTGACCTCGATGTCACCTCCCACCCTCAGCTCCTGCCCCTCCCTTCCTCTGAGGCCCCAGACACCCCAAAGTCTGGCCACTCAGAGTTTGCACAGGATGGAGCCAAAGAACCAGGGTGTTTTCCTTGGGGCTCCCTCCCGGTCCATCTCCTGGCTGAATGGGGCTGAGGGAGAGTCAGGGATGCCCTGCCGAGGTTGGGGTGGGAGACTGCAAGAGGTGGGGGGTGGCTCTTGGATCTGCCCACCCAGAGCACGTGGCTGGAGCAGCCAGGGCAACCGCAGACCTGGCAGTGAAACAGACCCAGACACAGGGCGCTTGTCCGGCCCGTGGCTCCGAGCTCAGGGTGTGACCCTGGGCAGGGGTATAAAAGGGCCTCTGTTGTTGCGAGGCATGGAGCCCACCTGGGCCGGGCCAGGCCAGGCGCCTGAGGAGTGAGGAAAGTGGGCCTGGGGCTGCTTGGGGAGAGGAGGCTTGAAGTGACACAGACCCAAGGTTTGGGTGTCATCTGGGCAAGTCACTTCCTTTCCTTGGTCCTCAGTCTCCTCACCTGTAAAATGGAATCTTAATCCCAGCCTCCCAGACCTAGCACATCATCAGGGCCCACTTTGTTGACTGATTAAAGCATCACCTTCTTAGAATCATGAATTTTAAAGATTATTTAATAACCACACGTAGTGATTACCATGTATGTGTTTACTAAACTCTTTACAAATATTAACTCATTTAATGCCCATAACGACCCTTAAGAGAGGTACTATTTATCCTTATTTTACAGATGGGGAAACTGAGGCATGGAGGTGGCCAAAATCACTAGCTAGGAAGTGGCAGAGATAGGATCTGAACGCAGACAGTATGGCTATACTATGCTGCTTCCCAAAAGCAAGGGGTGGGCGTCCCTCAGGCCAGGCAGCTAAGGAGGGGCCCTGATTCTTCAGCAGGGATAGAGGCGGTATTCTGGAGCATCTCTGCTTCGGAGGGCATAACTGTGCAATGTCTCTCATCCCAGGGCCTGGCCCCTAGCGTAGGGCTAAGAGTGCAGCGGGAGGGAGAGAAGTGAGACTCCAGCAGAGGAGTCCCGGGACCCAGGGCAGGAGAAGAGGTTGGAGCAGGGATCTCGAGGAGCAGGTCACAACCCTGCTACCTTTGGCCCAGTTGTGGGAGCAGTTGTGCCCAGCAGAGGCTGGGGTAGATTTGGTATTCCTTCAACTGGGACAAGTCATTCCCTCTGGGGTGCCACGTGGTAGGAGGAGCCAGCCTTCCACCCGGGAGCCCACGGTCTGGCTGGACATGAAGCGTGGACGTGGAACAGAACGGCATGGGGTCTTCCAGCGGTGGGGAAGCAAAGCCCCAGCCCACAGCGGTGGGAATCTTCAGGCTTCGTGGTACGCCTCGGAGCATGCGCAGCGTTTAGTGGCTGAGAAAAGAGGCGGGGCCTCCCCGCCGGAGGGCAAAGAGGTGGGTCAGTGTGTATGGAAGCAGCAGGTGGTCCCGTGTGGGCTTGGTAGGGGCAGCCATGGAGGGCTCTGAGTGCCATGCTCCGAGCTCAGACTTGCTCTTCTAGACGCCTCTCTAGACCTGTCTGCTCTTCAGAATCACCTGGGTGCTTGTTAAAAAAGCAGACGCAGGGCCTCCCCCCAGCCCCTGAATCCAAACCTCGGGGGTTGGGGCCCAGCCCAGGATGCCTGGCAGGCTCCCCAGGTGATGCACACGTGGCCAGGCACTTGGGAAAACAGCGGGGCGAGGGGTCTCACCCTTGGCTGCACATCAGAATCACCTGGGCCAAATTTAAAAGTCCAGGGCTCCAGGCTGCACCTCAGATCAGTCCATGAGAGTCCCTGGGGGGGGGGGGGGGGGGGGGGCCCAGGCATCAGAAATTTTCAAAGCTGCCCAGGTGACTCTGTTGAGGACCCTCAGACAGGCCTGTCCCTCAGGTCAGCCAGGTCTGGTTGAACTATTCCCTCCTCAGAGAGGCCTTAGCTGGTGGCTTGTCCCCCCGACCTTGTGTGTTGGTCTCCTTATTGACTGTGACCATCCCCTCTAGATTGCAAGCTCCTTGAGGACCCCTGAGGACTTTGTTCACTGCTGGACCCCCTGGATGTAGAATGGAGGGCCTGACATTTCCTAAGTGTTTAATAGGTGTTTATTGAGTGAGTTTTTTTTTTTAAAGATTTTATTTTTTCCTTTTTCTCCCCAAAGCCCCTCCAGTACATAGTTGTATATTCTTCGTTGTGGGTCCTTCTAGCTGTGGTATGTGGGACGCTGCCTCAGCGTGGTTTGATGAGCAGTGCCATGTCCGCACCCAGGATTCGAACCAACGAAACACTGGGCCGTCTGCAGCGGAGCGCGCGAACTTAACCATTCGGCCACGGGGCCAGCCCCTGAGTGAGTTTCTTGAGCACCTACTCTGTTCCAGGCACAGTGGTAGACACTCTCCCTATATCATCTCTTAATTCTCCCAACAGCCTGTTAGTATCCCAACAGGTAGATACTCTTGGGCCCATTTTACAGATCAGAGAGGTGAAGCAACTTGCCCAAGGTCTGACGGTTCTAGAGCCTGGGACTCTGTCCTGGGCCCCGTACCGCCTCCCGCCAATGCTTTTGAGCAGCCCTGCTGTGGGAAGCAGCGTGGAGGATGGACAGAGGGCCTGGGGGGCAAAGGACGTGTTGACACAGCCCATTCCCGGGGCGTTTCTTGGAAGCTCTCGGCTGGCTTTGAAAGGCCTCCTTCATGGCCTGCAACGGCCATGTGCTTCCACCCGCCAGACCAATTTGAGAGGAGGACTCCTTGATGTGGTCGGCAGCTGCTCCCTGACCAGCAAGGTGGACCACGGCCACCCTACGTCTCTCCCAGCCAGCGGGCTTGGAGGCTCTCCCCTCCCTCCTGCCCCAGGTGACCTGGGATTCTCAGGGTCATCTGCAGCCTCCCCCTGCCTCCAACCTTCAGAGGTTAGGATGGGTTAGGTTCAGTTTCTCATCCTGAGGAAGGGGGAAAGGACCCCAAGGTCCGGTGGGGTGGGCCGGGGTGGGAGGATTCTGCTGGACAAACTAACCAAGTAAAAGCATCAGGAAATGGAAGGTGGGTTGGGGAGACTCAAAGAGCTTAATTTCCACAGGGTTGATCCTGGCTGGCAGTCAGGGCCTCTCCCGGGCTCTTCTGAATGCAGCTCTTTAAGTAAAAGGGAAGGTAGCCAAGGTCCCAGTGAGGACCCCTGGGCCCTCAGCCTTCCCCTTCCCTTCTATACGGCAGTATGGGGCAGTCCCCCCAGTAAGCTGACCACCTTCTAGACTGCTACTATTGCAGCTAATATTCTGGGGAGGGGGCTACCCCTGCTGTGGGCACCCCAGTTCCCAGCCTCCTCTCCTCCAGCCCTGGCCTCTCCTACACAGCCCAGTAGCTTTGCCGAGCTAGATGAGGAGGTTGAAATAATTTCCATTGCATTGGCAACAAACATAAGTTGGATACAGCTCTGGGCTGGGAAAGATTGGGGACCGACCGGCAGCCTTGGGAGGCAAGATGATGGGCAGGAGGGGAGGGGTTTAGTCTGGACAAGGGGATGGGCACCCTGTTGGGAGAGGGGATTGTTGGTGAGATTTTGGGGGTTCCACCCAGGCCCGTTTGTCTTCCTCTTTTTGCCCCGTTTCCCATGCACAGCTGTGAGGAAGTTCTTTCTGCAGTCTCATCACTGTCTCTGCTGCTGTAAGTAGCAGTGTCATCCCCCACATCACAATGGCTCTTTACAACTGGCAGGATATTTTTTATGTGTTATCTAATCTTCTCAGCTGTCAGCCTTGGGTCAGGGGAGTTATTATTAGTTATTGTTATTGGTATCCCCATTTTACAGTTGGGGAAACTGAGGTGTGGAGAAAAAGAGCGTGTTCCCAGTCACAGGTTAGCAAGTGGCAGAGTCGTAATGTAAGTTCATGTTGCTCAATTCCAAGTTACTTGGGTTCTCATGCTGCCGCCCACCCAAATTACAGTCGTGTGCTGCTTAACGACGGGGACACATTCTGATAAATGCGTCATTGTGCGAACATCATCGAGTGCACTTACACAAAGCGAGATGGTACAGCCTCCCACACACCCAGGATATGCGGTTATGGAGCGACTGTCGTATATGTGGTCCATCATTGACCAAAACATCATTATGTGGCGCATGACTGCTCCCACAGACACAGCTCACCCCTGTCCCCCGCTCCTCCCTTCCATCTCACCGCAACTCAGAAGCAGCCCGGCCTGGAGGTCATCCTGGCCATCCCCCAGCTTCACGCCAGTGCGGTGGGGCCTCCGTGGGGCCGGTATCTGGAGCTCTTCTGGCCATGGTCCAGGAGAGGGCGATGATGGCAAAGTCAGGGGAGTCAAGGATGTCAGCTGCTGCTGCTTCTTTTTGAGCAAAGACTTTGAAAGTTTAATGTGATAATCTCATCCTGATTACTGCAAACTGAGGTCCTCTGGCTCGTCCAAGAACCCATTACTGGCCTCACAAGAGGAGCAGGGAGACTGCGCCGGGCCCTCCCGGCCTCCCCAGCCCCATCCTCATGCATCCTCAGGGGACTGAGCCTTGGTTTGTTTTGGGGTTTTTTCAGTAGAAAGAAAGTGTTTCTAGGTCATGGTAGGGATGTTTCAGGCCTCCCTACTTCAAGACCCATTGGGGAACCCCAACCTTCCCTTTGACGTCTGAGAATTTAAGTTCTAGGAAGGGGCTGCTGTGAGTTTGGGTGTGAGGCCTATCAGAGGGCACAGAAAATCAGCCCAGCCAGGGACCCAGGAAGTTGTCCCCCCACCCCATTTTACTGGCTGGGACACCGAGGCCCATTGCTGTTGTCTCCACATCACGCCTGCCCAGAAGTGAACCAATTAGCACCGTGCCTGGCTCTGTGTTCCCAGCGCCTGTCTCATTATTTGGGGATTTATGTCTCGGTCACCGTGAAGGACGACTGTCCCTGTTTCCATTGGGGTGAGCCTGGCCAGCCCTGAGCCCAGAGGCGGCAGGAGGTGGTGCCGTTCTGCTTGGGGCAGGATGGGGATTTAATTTCAGGGGGATTTGCAAGCAGTGGGGAGCCGCCCTGGGCACATGGTGGCTCTGGGCTATTTTAGGAGGCAAAAGGCTGGCCTCACAGGGGGAAGGGATCACGGTGGACTTGTTCTAGCCATTAGTGATTCTGTCCTTTCAGTGGGAACAGAAAGGACCTGTGATGGACCAGGCAGGCTGACCTGAGGTTAGGGCTTCACCCATCCTCCTGGAACCCAGGGGCCCAGAATTGTGCCGCACACCCTACCCCAGGCCAGACTATGAGCAGAATAGAAGCTGCTGGCTGGGTAGAGGTCTATGGCTCCTTGCCTGAGCTCCTTTCCTACAGGCTTTGCTTCAGCCAGGCCCTTGGTGTTGTTAGTATGAACCATTAGTAGAACCATCTCATATCTTTGTGGCAGAGATTATATTTATTGAGCACTCAGGGAAGGCACCATGGGGCAGGAAAAAGGGCATAGCCTTAAGGCCAGGCTCACCTCGGCTCCTGTTCTGCATGGGCCCCTTCCAAGCTGGTAATGTGGGTTGTGAAGTCCCTTCACTTCTCTGAGCCTCCATGTCCCTGGCTCCAAAACAGGGACCATAACCCCCCATCAGTGATGCCCATCTTATTAATTGGCACATATGACGTCAGGCACTCTGCAGGCAGCCTCTGTGATGTTGTTGTCTATTAATTGCCTCGTTTTACACGTAAGGAAACTGAAGCTCAGAGACGGGGAGTAACTTGCCTAAGCCCCTACAGCCCATTCCGCTTCTCGCACCCAGAGCGAGAGCTGGTTCCTTCCTCGAATCCAGCAAGATGTATTGGTTGCCTTCGCTGTGCCAGGCATGTTCTAGGGCTGGGGATTCATCACAGACAAAACAGAGGAAGAGGAGATAACAGGATGAGACTGGGCAGCAGTGAGAACTGAATGGCCCAACTAGAGACTCAGTGGCTTTATTTAGACTAAGGGTCATTTTCTGGCTGGGGAGAGGGCAATCACCAGGGGCCTGAATCCCTCATTGGACGAGCGGTGGCTGGGCAAGGGTGCACCGGCACCCGCGGTACCTCCAGCCCTCTTACTAGGAAGAGGTTTTCTGTGTTTTCTTCCTCCTCACCCCACTTTTATAGGAAAAAAGTCACGGGGCGCATTGGGATAAGGCCTTTAGGGGCACCATGACACAGAGGAACGGGAACCTGGAGTTTAGAGTCAACCAGGTGGGGTTCAATGCCCACTTTCTAGTCATGTGAACCTGGGCAGGTAAATTAACCTCTCACAGCCTCTCTTTCCTCGTCCGTCTTCAAAGTGCGGAGAGAAGTACCAGCCTTTCAGGGCTGTCGGGAGGATAAATGGATGGATAAAAGTGTGGGAAGGGCCTGGAGTACAGACAGCCCACCACTAATGGCAGTGTTTTGTCTGTGTGCAGGGCTGGCATTTGGGGGCATGTTGTTCCTAGGTATCTAGGTGAAGCCACGTCTTTCTGGTGGTGCTAAGCTGGCACCTGTGGTCCTGCTGAATGATTTCAGCAGGCTCGGCAGACCGGGAGAGCCAGCAAGCCTAAATAGAAGGTCTGATGCTCACAGTTCAAGAAATCGCTCTCTTGGAGACTGGATGGGGAGGCTGAACTCACCAGCATATGACATGAAAATAGACCTGGGGGGTTTCATGGACCCTCAGCTCTATATACAGCTTGCTCAAGAGTACAGAAAACTTAGGGGGTGGGCAGCATTAATAGAGGACAGGGTCGAGGATGGGGGGAGGTGATTCTCCCCCTTGTTCTGTTCTAAGGAGGACATTGAAAGCCTAAATAAATTTAGAGGGATGTGATTGCGATAATAAAACACCTGGAGGCCATTTAGTCAAGAAACTTTTATGAAGTCGCTTCGTTCAGGTCAGTTGGTCACCATACAGGGTATCAGGCAGAAGGGAATGAATACAGGCCCGGAACTATTCTTCTCAGTGCAGTGGGGTGGCCGGGGCAGGGCTTGGAGGAGACAGTTCATTACAGTGTAAGCGCAGTGTTAGGGACCCATACAAGGTGCCCTGGGAGCACGTAGGAGGGGCTTCCTGGCGGAGGTGGCCATGTCAGGGGAAGAATGGTTGAGGGATATGCGTCTCTTTACTGGGAGAAGAGACCTCTTAGGAAGAAGCTGCGGGCCATGTTTAGCTGGCCGTGGAAGGTGAAATGTGCTTTTTCTGCGTTCCCAGGGAGCAGGTCTAGCCCCCGTGCATGGGTACTGCGCGGAAGCAGCTCTCAGCCCCCGGGTTGCTGTGATTTCTATCACTGAGCACTACCCAACAATGGAATGGGCTGTCTCCTGAGGCAGTGAGCTCCCTGTCTCTGGCATGTTCAAGCAGAGGCCAGAGGGTAACATGTCAGGGACGAATTACAAAAGGGACAGGATGACCTCTCAGATCCCTTCCAAGTTGGAGCAACTGCAGTTCTCCACGGACAGACACAGGATGTGGACTGTGACTGAGAGAGGTGTCACTGGATCAAGTTAGAGGACGGGTGTGCTGTGGGACAGCGAGGTACACACGGTGCACCGTGACTGTCGGCCCCACCATGGATTTATTTTTGTTTTGGTAACCGCTTTCTCGAGATATAAGTCACACACCATACAATTCCCCCATTTAAAGTGTATAGTTTGATGTGGATTTACTTTTAGAGTGGAAATGAGTTCATGCATTCATTCAACAACAATTTATCAGGTAGCTATTAAGTGTGCCTCAAGCTTTGTGCTGGTGCTTCGGATCCCTGGGAAATAAGGCCCTGCCCTCATGGGGGAGATGGGTGAGTGTCCACACAAAGCAATGACATCTTGGGAGATGTGCTAAGAGGGAAATTACCAGGGGCTGGGACAAAAAATAATGGGGCTGGGGAAACCGGGCCTGGGGAAATGACATTTGAGCTGAGGCCTGAGTGACAAGGAAACAGCCCTGTGAAGGTCAGAGGAGCATTCCAGGTTAAGGGAAAAGCAGGGGCAAAGGCCTCAAGACAGGTGTCAGTTGGTGGGTGTGAAGACCAGGGAGGCGCGCGGGGAGGCCAGTGGCAGGCCCCGCACCGTGCCTCAGTGGGGCAGGCGCGGCCAGGACTGCTCACAGTGGGGCCTCCTCTCTAGAAGGCTGATCCATGTGAGGCACGAGGTAAGTGAGCAACAGGGCTACATCCTTGGATGTAAGAGCCATTTCTGACCCCTGTCTTTGGGGACAGAAAGTCCTCTGTTTTCTTACCCTGTTACTGTTTCCTCAATAATGGAAAGATGCCAGGGCTCGTGGGACACCACGCTGCCAGCCCCTGCCTCCTGCCCTCCCCTGCTTGGCTTCACGCTCCTGCCTTGTGCACCCACAGTGGGCCAGACCCTGTGCAGTGACTCCCTGGAGGAACAAGAAAGGACCCCAGCCGCACACACCGGTGGCGGTTCCCTGGCAGGCCCCCTGGCTGTCTCCCCTGACCTCCGGAAACAGTTCCTAGGAGCAGTCTGGAGTCTCCCATTTGGTGCTCACTTCCTGAGTGACTAGGCCAGTTATTTAACATCCCAATCTTTTGTTTCCTGGCCTGTAAATCGAATGCCATCCCTCCTGGCACCCTGTAGGTGCTCCATGAATGTCAGCGTCCTCCTTCTCCCTGAGCTTCCCCGCCCCCCCCCCCCCAAAGTGGGACCAGTTGCAGGGGGTGGAGGAGGTCACAGCAGGCCCCTGGGAGGTAGCCACTTTGGGGTCCCTTCCCCGAGCTCTGGGACCCCTCGGGAGCTCACGGGCACTCAGGCCTGCCTGGCCAGGGGTATGGAGGATACTCACCAATGGGCCCAGCCCTTCCGCCGGGCGAGCCCTGGGGTGTCCCCTCGCCTCCCTTCCTGGGGCGCCCTGCCGCGCAGCCCCTCTCCCAGCCACCCGCCCGCGCTCCGCTCGGGGCGGCGCGGCTCCTGGCACCTGCTCCGCGCGGGCCGCCCAGGGGCGGGCTCGGGAGACGCGGTGGCTGCCCCGGGACGCGCGGGCCCGGGACTCACTCGCCGCGCACCTCCGGCAGCCGCGAATCCGGATCGCCCCGGGTGGCCGCGGGCGGCTGGATGCGGCCCCGCTCGAGTCGGGAGCGCCCTTCAGGTAGGCGCGGGCGCCGGCTGTGAGACCGCCCTCCTGGCTCGCCATCGCGGACCGACACACCGCCGCCGGGGCTGAGCACTCGAGGGGGCCGCGCGCGGGTGCGGGGGTGGGTGCCTCTGTAGGGCTGGGGGCAGCGGCCAGGACCCTGCCCCGCCTTGTGTATGGGGAAGGTGGGAGACAAGAACTGTAACAACCGAGGTTAAGTTACTGAGGTTAAGAAACCGAGGTTGGGAGTGGAGACTACAAGAGTGATGGGAAGAAGGACTCGCAGCTCCCGGTAGGGGAAAGCAGGCTGGGGACCGCTGGGCAGAGAGGGTGAGACCTTCACCCTAGGGAGGGGACCATTCTCTGCAGACAGGGGCTTTGCCCAAATAACCCACCTTCTTTTCCTACGGAGTTCAGAGAATCCAAAAAATCAATCCATCCTTATCAGCCCCTGGGATAGAATAGAATGAAAGGGGTGGGGAAGGGGAGATCTCCTATTGTGTTTTTGGGGGTGCAAAGAGCACACTTGCCACTGGGGCCCCTGCACCTCCCTCATGCACAGTCATTGGAGGCCTTCCTGTCCTGCCCCCGCCCCCTTCAAGCAGCCCGCCTCATCTCCAGCAATGGGCAGAGGTTGGCCCTCCTGGCCTGAGGAGGAGGCACAGCTGGCAAACAGTCCCAGGACCTGCCAGCCTCCTCCCTCTGGTCCCCGGGACTCATTCCCCCAGCCCCAACTTGGAAGTGCTGATGAGGCCATCGTGGCAGGGAGTGGGGTTTGGGGGCGCTCCTGCTCAGTCCTATGGGGAGTTGGGCTTGGAGAGCAGGCCGTGGATGAGGCTGAGCTGTGCCAGATTCCGGGCCCTGGTGTGTGTAAAAGAGGGGCGTGGGGGGTGGGGGTGGCACAAGTCAGGTTTCCTAGGCCTTGCCTGGTAGCAGAGGCTAGAAAAGGAGCTAGTGAGGCTAACACCCCACCACCACCACCTTAGAGGAGCTGCTCTGTGTTGCCGCTGTGGACCCTTCAAGGAGAGATGCAGCTTAGATAGCAAGAAGGACGTCCTTCCTGAGGGTGGCTTGAGGGTCTTTTAGGGGAGTCTCACTGCCCAGGAGAGGCAGTCTCTGTCTTTGGGGGTGTCAGGAAGGGAGAAGGCCCTCTGGGATATCCAGCCAATAGGGGGTGAGGACAGAACAGACTGGAGGAGGGGAAGTGTGGGTGACCTCATCTCTGGACCATCGCTCTCCCTCACCTCCCATGCCCTCTCTTGCCCTTCCTTGGAGCTGGAGTGTTGACTTTCAGCACCTCTTAGTCAGCTCACTCCTGAAATCCCCAGCACCCAGCAGTCCCCAGGAGAAGGTGACAGGCTTCCTCTGTCATCACTTTGGATGGGAAGATAGACATGGCTGCCTTAGTTTGCCCAGTGGACCCCCCTCCTGGGGCCCCTGACATCTGGACCAGCTGTTACCCAGTCCCAGGGTCCCTTGCTCTGGCAAAGCAGAGATGTGTGGGCTGGGGGTTGGCACAGCTGGCCCCTCTCAGGCCATCCCACTCCTATAGCTAGGGGGTCTCTGGCTCATCTGGGGAGTCTTGGGTGTGACCCTGGTTGACTCCAGCTCTCTGGGCCCACAGGATGACTGGGATGGGTGCCAGTCTGTGGTGGCCATGCACTGAACTAGGTTGTTCCCCTTCCCCACCCGGCAAAGGGGTCAGCCTTGGGAGAGGGAAGGTGGCAGGGACAAGAGACCAAATGCTCAGTGGTGGCTCCTCGGGGGCATTGACGGGGCAGCCAAGCCCAGTAGGGCTCACACTGTACTGGGACAAGAACAGACGAGGCTTCTCTTCTTCCAGACACCTCTCTGCAGCTGTGTTGGTGGGGAGGGGAGGGATCCCACACTCCTTCTTGTGACCCTGTGAGTGACTGGGATGGGAACTCACCAGGGTCTCCAACCCCGGCCCCTGCATCATAGGATGGGAGAGAACTGACCCTATTCACCTGTCTCTCTTTTTGACTCAGCCTCAGTTTCCTCATTTGTAAGCCTCACAGGGTTGTTATGATGTTGACGGAGGCAATGTTTTACAGTGACCAGAAGGCAACAGCACTCACCATCAGGCAGTTCTTTCTCCATACCCACCCGGCCTTTCTCTCTTGGCGGCGGCGGCGGCGGCGGCAGCGCAGCGGCTGAAAGAAACAAATACAACTTGGCCTCCCCCCACCCCCACCTTACAGGCAGCTGCGCTGTGTTGCTGCAAAGGACCTAAGAGATTAGCCGAGCCCAACCCCCTCTTTAAAGACAGGAAACTGAAGCCCAGAGGGGCAGGGACCGGCCCAAGGTTGGCCAGCCAGCCAGGCTCCCTTGTCAGGGGCAGGGCCCGGGACCCGGCTGGGGGAGGTGGGAGGGTAGATGTTGGCAGATGTGGGAGAAAATACCAGAGTGTAATTGGGCTCATTAAGGGTTTGGTAAGGGAGCCCTTCATGCCTGCCAAAGGCTGGGGACAGGCCTAGAACCTTCATCTCCTGTGAACCCTTTGGCCAAAGTCTTCCCCGAGGACTGCCTTTCCCAGGCTGCAGCTGAAACAACTCTCTGCTCTGTACTAAGTCCCTTTCCATCACTGGATAAGGTAGGCAGAGAATCCTACCGCACTGCAGTGCCGACGACCCCGCTGAGACCCGGGGCCCTGAAGTCCATTCGTCACTGGGGCCCTGCCTGAGAGCTCCCGCCCCGCCCCGCCCCCTCCAGCTCCATATGGATGGACATGCAGACAGACAGGCGGACAGCAACCATGGCCTCCATCAACTCTCCAGCTCTGCTGCGTGCCTGTATTCAAGTGGGTGGGTCCCTCCCGTGGTGCCACCCCTGCCCTCCCTGCTGCAGCCTCAACCCATCTCTCAGGGAAGGTGAGAACAGAGGGAGCTCTAGCCCCTTCCTGTGTAAGTCACAGACAGACACCAGGTACGGGCGTGCTCTTTTTCTCTGCTTTCACCTTTTTTGTCCAGAGTTAAGTGCAGTTCTCCCCATTTCTTCACACGCCTTCCTCTCGGCCTCTCTGGCCTCCACTCTTCCTGCCCAGGTGTGACACTTTCCGGCCTGGCACCCTGGTCTGTCGGGGCTGGGCAGCGGGAGCCCTTCTCTGAATCTGTAACCCCTCACCACTCGGCAGTTCAAAGCAGGGCTTGGCAGCCTCCGGGGAGAGGTGGAACAGGGCCGTGGTGAAGGACTTGGGCTCTGGAGTCAGACAGGTGTAGGTTCAGGTCCGGCCATCGTCCTCTCAAAGCCTGTTCTCTAATCTATGAAGTGGGATAATAAGTTAATAATAGTGCTCACCTCATGGGGTTGTTGTGAAGCTTAAAAGAGAGCCTGTGTGTAAGGCACCTGGCACACGGTAAGCTCTTGATAAATGGGGTTGTAATTATAAAGAAGAGGTGGCCTGGGGCGCTGGATGGTAGAGAGGGAGGCAGGGAAACTTCTAGAAGCAGCTCCTGCACTGTGTTTCTATGTGCTTTGAAGTAAGTGCACTCCCCTGCTCTGGGACTCAATTTCCTCTTCTGTTAAGGAGAGCGTGTGGACCAGGTCCTGTCCAAGGATAGGTCCAGCTCCGGTGAGTCATGCTGGTTGTGAACAGAACCCAGCACAGGGGGTGCTGACCTGCCGATGCTCACGGCAGGGGTTAGACCGACCTGTGTGTGCCCTAAAAATTGCCCACTCCTCCACCTTTCCTGGCTGGGCCGTGGCTTAGCTGGAGTGGTGTGGCTCCTGAGGAGACAGCTGGGAAGCCTGGTCAGGCAGGACAGGCTGCAGCAGGCCCAGCAGCCTGGCTGAGGGCACACAATTAGCCCCAGAATCCAAGCAGGCCCTGTGAGCCCAGGGGCTGTATATCACAGAGGTTTAATCAGTCCTGTGGCAGATATTTGTCTGCTCTCTTGGGCCATGTCCTCAGCCTCCCTGTCATAAATTGAACTGAGATTTCAAAATACCCCTGTCCCCTTGCTGGTGAGGCAGGCAGCTCTCCTTGGTAAAGTCGGGGAAATTTCATTCTCCTGAAGCCTCCCCCCGCTGGCCGGTTAAAACCCCCTCCAACACTCGACCCCTAGTACTTTCTCCCTGCCCCTTCTTCCTTCTGGGAGGGTGGGGAGACTTATAAAGGCAAGAGGATAGCTATAATGCCCTCCATCTAGACGTGAGAGAGCGCAGCATGTTGGTGAGGGGCACCCAGCCCCGTGGAGTGACATTCCAGTGTGCCCTCTGTGGACAGGGCTGTGCCTTGGACCCCATACGTGGAGCCGGGAGCTTGGCATGGCTCGCGGGGGCAGCCTAGTTGCCCCGGGAGTGTGGAGGAGTGGGGTCCACCCGAGCGATTGGTACCAAGTTTCACCTCTTGTCTTCCCGCTAAGATGCTTGCTGCGCCACCTGGAGGTTATCTCTGGTGCTGCAGCCCAGCTACACCACCTGCAGAGCGACGGGCCCGTCACGTCACCATGCACCTCTGACCACACAAAGATCGGACCCACGGTGTACTAGTTTTCTAGGGCTGCCATAACAAAGCACTACAAACCGGGTGGCCTAAACCATAGAAATGTATTGTCTCACAGTTTGGGAGGCTAGAAGTCCAAGATCAGGGTTGAGTCCTTCTGAGGGCCGTGAGGAAGTCTGTCCCAGGCCTCTCCCCCAGCTTCTGGCGGTTCCCTGGCATCTTTTGCAATCCTTGGCTTGTGGAAGCATCACCCCCACCTCTGCATTCATCTTGACATGGTCTTCTCCTTGCGTGCATGCTTGTGTTCAAATTTCCCCCTTTTATAAGAACACAGTCATAGTGCATTAGGGGACCACCCTACTCCGGTAGGGCCTCCTCTTAACCTAACATCAGCAACGACCCTATTTCCAAATAAGAAATCTTGAAATCATAATAACACCTGTATCTTAATAACATCTGCAATGACCCCATTTCCAAATAAGGTCGTATTTCATATTCCGAACTACTAGGGGTTAGGGTTTCAACATATGAATTTTGAGGGAGACACAATTCAACCCACAACACATGTTGAGTCTCAGATGTTCACTGAGTCTCGTTACATGACATGGGCACAATGACACTCACACCATGACATAGCTGCACTGTGACATGCACACAGAGTGAGTGACACAGATTCACCTCAACAAACAATGGGGTAACAGAGACACTCACAGAGACCCAGGTACACATGACAGACATACAGGGTGACAGACAAGGTGACTCTACTCAAAGCTGCAAAACACAGACACACTGCGGATTAGTAACAGCTGCCATTTATGGGACGCTGAGAAGTGTTTTATATGGATCAGCTCATCTAATCCTCCCAGTGAGCTTGTGACTTTGGAACTGTTACTATCACCCCATTTTACAGATATACAGACGAGGGGACTGAAGCTCAGGTCACACAGCCAGGAAGTGGCAGAGCTGGGATTTAAAACCAGGTATGAGTCAATACAGAGTTAGTGCTCTTAACCGCTGTGCCCCTCTGTTCCGTTCACACACAGTCCCCACATGTAATGGCAGACACTTATGTGGGACCATTGCCCACAATAAGGACAAGCAGCTTACTGAGAGCAGGGGGCCGCGTCCAGGGACTGCAGGCAGGGTTCTTGGCTGTGGACTTGAGACATTCATGTTCTCTGTTCAGAGGTGGGCTCCGCCACTGGATGTGTGGCCTTATGAGAATATTACGGCATCACTTCAGTTGACTTGGTCTATTTTGTAAAATGAGCGTGAGCCTGAAGACACAGGAAATGCCCTTTAGGGGGTGTCTTAGTGGGGCCTAGGCTGCCAAAGTGCCGCAGACTGAGGGGCTTAAACGCCAGAAAAGTATTTTCTCACGATTGTGGAGGCTTAAAGTCCCAGATCGAGGTGTCAGCAGGGTTGGTTTCTTCTGAGGCCTCTCTCCTTGGCTTACAGGTGGCCGTCTTCTCCCTGTGTCTTCCCATGGTCTTCCCTCTGGAACTGTCTGTGTCCGAATTTCCTCTTCTTATGACACCAGTCATGTTGGATCAGGGCCCACCCTAATGACGTCACTTAATTACCTCCTTAAAGACCCTCTCTCCAAATCCAATCACATTCTGAGGTACTGGGGGTTAGGACTTCAGCATATGAATTTTGGGGGAACACAGTTCAGCCCATAACAAGAGAGATGGACTTGGTGATGCCTCATTGAGGCCCTAGGCTTGGGGGTCCCGAAGTCTGAGGGAGAGACACAGTCCCTGACCTCAGGAGTTCCGTGTCCTGGTGAGGGGGGACACAGGCCCTGCCCTTGGGAAGTCCCCAGTCTGAAGCAGAGGCAGGAAGCATGCACATAGATTCAAGAAGGAAGTGAAAATGAACACGCTTTAGTCTGAGAAGGGTCATTTGGCTGCCCCAGAATAGACCTGGTTAGAGGCGGAGTCAGGTAGGAAAGTTGCAGAGAAGTGAGCTGGAAAGGAAGGACTGTCTACGGAAGATGAGGGGCTGGAGGGGTGATTCGTGTGCTCTCCGGGGCCTGGGGTGTGTGTGTGTGTGTGAGAGAGAGAGACAGAGAGAGAGAGAGAGAGATGGGGCTGTGTTCAGCAGACCCAGGCAGCAGGGCCCAGGTCTCTGGTGAAAACACCAACTGTTGTCACAGCCTGGGCGGCCAAGACAGCAGGGGGCATCTGGAGCCACATGGGGCAGGGGTGGATGCAGGGCAGGAGTGGGGATGCCTCCACACACTGTCACCGTTTGTGAATGTCACTCAGCCGGGCGCTGGGCATAGGGAGGTTGCATTTCTACAGTCAGCCCTCTGGCCAGCAGCTGCTGCGTCTTCAGCAGGCGCCACAGGCCTGCCAGTCACAGGATTGTCAGCGCTGCTGCAGGGCTGAGAACAGGACTCTGGCTTCCCAGAACGTGACTCCACCAAGCTCGCTGCTGCCTCTCCCTCTGTGCCCACCTGGCTTCCTGGACTCGGGTCTCCCTCCCTGAGCACTTTGCTCTGTGGCCCAGTGTGTAGACATTTCTGACGCTCTTCCGGGAACTCTGCATTCTAATGCTGCTTTGTTTGAAACTGACCCCATTATGTTCCCCTCTGCCACCCTTGCATTGGGGGGTCTCCGAAAGCAGAGGAGTTTCGGCCAGGACACACAGCTCAGGCTTCTCTGGGTCTTGAACCCCTCTTGCTCCTTCCATGTGTTCACAACACGGCCTTTGTTTCCTTGTCTCCTTCTATCTGCTCAGGTATGAAGCGGCCCCTGAGCCCATCTCCCCCAGGTGAGAAGGAGCCCCCCGTATCTGGAGTTGCTGAGTGCCCACCTCGGCCCCCAGAACCACCTAAGCCCAAGCGAGAAAGAAAACGGCCATCGTACACGCTGTGCGACGTCTGCAACATTCAGCTGAACTCGGCCGCCCAGGCCCAGGTGCACTGTGGGGGGCGGGCCCACCAGAGGCGGCTTCGGCAGCTCAGCCTGGGAAAGACCCCCACAGGGCCAGGTCAGTGCGCAGGGGCGCTGCTCCCACAGACTTGGTTCTGGGCCCCTGAGAGAGGCTCTGGGTCTTTGCCTCTCTCTGTGCGGTCTTTGGATATGGGGTTCCCTCAATGGGGTCTCAGGGTCTGAAGTGCCCCAGATGCTGTCAAGTTGTGTGTTTGCATCTGGACAACCCTCTATGGCCTCTCTCAGGGTCTGAGGGTTTTTAGGTTTGAGGTCTCCTCTTGCGGTCATTTTGGGTCTGGGGGCTCTCCTGATGAGGTCTTTTGGGACCAGGACCCCTAAGTAGCATTTCTCCATTCTGGACCCCTGGCAGGAATAGTCTTTCAGACAAGGGCCTCTGCTGCAGGGTATCCAGGCACCCCCTCTGGTCTCTGAAGGCTGGAGTCAGCAAGATGCACGACACTCAGGCTGAGGGATGGTCCGGAGGGTAGGGGGAAGTTCCTCTTCCTTTGGCTGCTGGACTCCTGGCCAGGATTTCTGCCTCTCCCTGGCTGGGGTGACTTTGCAGAGGTTTGGCTGCAAGCGTGGAGGGGGGCCGCTGGCTGCAAGGCAGATTTCTGGAGGAAATGGGTGAATGCATTCGTGAGGGCGATTCCAGCTGACAGGCACATGGGGGCCATGAGCAAAGTGAGGAGGGGCGGGAGGCTGGCTGGCAGGGGAAACAGGTTCAGAACCAGGCGCAGTGTGGGAGGCGGGAAGGGCTGGAACTTCTGCCTGGTTCTTAGGGGGCGGCCACCAGAAACCTACCTTGCAGCCCGGGTTGGTAGCTTTGCCAGAGGGCTACGCTTTGAACTCAGACACCCCCTAGACGTCTGCCTCTTCTTTTGGTGACTACTTGTGGGGCAGCCATTGTGTTCCTGGCACTGTGCTGGGGCCTGGAGACAAATAAATTCCAGTCTCACTCCTCACCACCCTGTCCCCACAAGACTGAGTCTATCTTTTGGGCTGAGACAGACACAGAAAGAACAGATGAGTGTTGTGGGTGCCATGCAGGACATACCCCCAGGGGTACAAAGGAGAAAGGGCAATTATACCTGGGGCAGCACAAAAGGCCTCCTGAAGGAGGGGGGTGCACAGAGCTTTGGAATAGGGGTGAGGGAAGAAGGGACACGGCAGGCAGAGGTCCCTGCATAAGCAAAGCAGGGCATGCTCTGATGGCTGGCACCAGCTCTGCCACCTGAGCACTGGGGCTGGCCCCCAAGGGTGTGACTCTGCATGAGTGTATCTGACTGTGTGGATGTTTCTGGGGGGCAGGGGGTGTGCACGCACACATGTGCGTCTGTGTCTGAGTTCAAAATCACTCATTAATTCATCAAATATTCAGAGACAACCTACTATGTGCAAGCTGCTGTTTTGGGGATTCATATTTTAATTTTTTTCCAGCTTTACTGAAGTATTATTGACATATATGTAAATTCAAGGCGTACAATGTGATGATTAGATACATGTAGATGTTTGAAATAATTACCACAATAAGGTTAGTTACCACCTCCATCCCCTCACGTTTTGTGTGTGTGTGTGGTGATAACAGCTACGATCTACTCTCCTCATAACTTCCAAGTATATAATACAGTATTGCTCCTTATAGTCACCATGCTGGGCAGCACACCCCCAGATCTTATTTATCTCACAGGGGGGAGTTTGTACCCTTTGACCAACATCTCCCCATTTCCCCCATCCCCAAACTCCTGGCAACCACCATCATGAGTTCCATGAGTTCAGCATTCTTTAGATTCTGCATATAAGTAAGAACATATCAGTATTTGTCTGGAATTCGTATTTTGCTGCCTGTCAGGAAAGAGCTGTCTAAAGAACTACATGTGCAGACGAGTTTGCCCGAGATAATAACAGGCCTCGTAGAGGTGGGTACGGAGTGCTTCGAGAAGTCAGAGGGAGAGGTGAACAGACAGAAGTCAGGGAAAGCCTCAGAGAAATGACACTGAGGTTGGATCTTGGTGAGGGAAAGGGAGTCCCAGGCTGGGAGCCAGCTGGAGCGCATGCACAGAGCCCTGAGGCTGTGGTTTCCAGGGGCAGCGGGCAGTGCTGGGCGTTTGGCCTTGTCCCAGAGGTGATGGGTGTCACTGAAGGCTTTTGAGCAGGAGTAGTTAGTGGTTTTAGAGGTCTCCGGCAAGGGGTAAGGGTGAGGCTTGGGGGTACATGAGAAGGAAGGGAGAGGGGTAGAGGAAACAGATTCTGGGGCCTTGTCTGTAGCAGGGCCCGCAGGACTTAGTGACTGATGGGATGTGGGGACCAAGGGGGAGAGGTGCCAAGGATGACTCTAGATTAGGCGATGTTGCGATGGGCAGTTCCGTTATTAGTAAGGGGGCTGCCGAGAGGGAAGCAGGGCTGGAGGAGAGTGTTGGGTGGGGAAGGCCAGTCCTGTGGCCTGAGGATGCATCCCACCCTGTTCCCCCTAACACGGCCTCTTTGGGTACTCCTTCCAGGCAGTGGTCCCCAGGGAACAAGCACTCGCCCCCCCCCAACCATGCCAACGTGGAGAGAGCAGGTGGGGTGTGAGGAGGAAAGACCACAGCACCAGATACCTGTGGCCAGGGACAGGGTGCCCAGAGGGATAAGGACCCCCTTCACCTGGCTTCCCTCTTCCCACAGTCCTCATCCCCAAGTACTGCTTAGGTTTGGGGGATCACCAGGAGACACGATGCCTCGTACTCCTCTCCAGATTATTAAATGGGACCTGGTAAGTCACTGTCCCTCCATTGTCCTTCAGTCCATCCATTGCCTAGCCCTCCAGCCCTGTGCTGGCCCCGTGCAGGATGCCAGGACTCTGCCCTGAGTGTGCTTGGTGCCTACCCTGTGGGCACTCATCATCAGAGAGACAGCCCTGGGGCCAGACCTTTACAACTGCCATGCTGACAGGAGCAAGGGCATTGTGGGAGCATAGCAAGTGGTGGTTGTGCCTGGGGCGAGGAGGAAGTGTCCTCGGATTTCTGGGAACCCTGGAATTCTGGGGCTCCGGATGGAGAACCTGCTGTCCACTGGCCTAGTTATCTCTGAGCCTACTCCAGGCCATGCCCCCCATGGATTTCTCCTGTCTCCCTGGCCCTCTGAGAGCTGGGGGTGGGAGAGGCAGCCCCCAGCATGAGGATGCTAGCAGCTGCCCCTGGGTGGGGGACCTCAGGTGAAGGTCTCTCCCAGCCTATGGTAGGCCTGGCAGAGACCCTTAGGGTGCGGCTGGCTGGGGCAGCCTCCAGCCTCGGAACCAGAGAGCCACCTCTACTTTCAGGAGGCTTGAGGAGAAGCATGAGGAGCGCTTCACTTGCTGCTTTGTTCTTGAGGCCTCGGTCCTGTGGCAGCTCCTGTGGCACCTGGGAGGGTGCTGACGGTGTCGGGGTGGGAGGCCCAGGCAGACACTTGGACGCTCCCTCTCTGGGAGGCCTCCTGGAGCTGTCACTTTGATTAGGGGTCTGTGGGGCTGGCGGTTTGCACAGTGCCTGGCCATCACAGGCAGTGAGGCGGGGACCCGCTCCTGCTCATGCCCTGGAGGCCTTCTGAGGGAGGCAGACGCATGGGTGGCTCTCCCGCTCTGAGCTTCCTCACCAATGCCTGAGCCACACTCAGCCGCCAGCCTGAGAGAGCCTGGAACACCTGGGAGGGGGCACAGGATGGGGACACAGCAGGTACCCCACATTTCCCCATCCCCCTCCTCCAGGCACTTCCCCACCTTTCCCTGCCCATCCTCCACCCCCTCTGTCTCTGTCTCCCACACAGCAGGCCCTTTCCTTCTTCAAGAATGTGTCTTGAGCCAACTTTCACTCCCCCTGCCCCTCCTCCCATTGGGCTGTGGGCACCAAGAACCCCCACCCCCTAAGGCTGAACTCAGTGATCTTACTGACTGTCACACACACACCCTCCTCAATAATTTTCGGTGGTTCTTGAACATCTGCAAAGAGAAAGGTTTGCCAGCTCAACCCTCCTAGCTCCAACCTCTTGTGTGGATGTTGGGCCCGCACAGCACATGGGGGACACCTTGGCAAGGAGCTATGACCTACCCCCAGCACCAAGTTGAGTGCTTGGGAGCTGAACTGTTGGCAAAGCACTTCCACATGCACATGGCCTTCCCTCTTCCCACAGCCATCCCAGGCAGAGATGATGGCATTCAGCCCTCACTTTACTGATTGGGATATTGGAGCTCAGAGACTTTAAGCAACACACCCAAAGCCACACAGCTGGCTCAGATGCCAGCGTGTCTGACTCTAAAGCCTGTTTCACCCCCCACTCCTGCTGCTGAGGAGAACGGCCCACATCAAGAGACACTGAGCCTTAATGTTTGTGGAGTGGGGAGGAGGGATGGCCCAGAGAAGGCAGCCTGGCTCCCAGGACACATGATTCCACAAATGCTTAGGGCCCTGGCCTCTCCTCTCCCTGTGCCTTGGTGTCCTCAACTGAAAAATAGGGAGATGCCAGCCATGGCCTGCTCTGCCTAGGCTGGCTGGGGAGGGGGTAGGGAGCCTCCTAAAGTCAACTGATCCCCCCTGTCTTTTGGCAGGACTGACCCAGCCATCCAGTTCAGCCTCCCACCCCCACTGTCCCCCCATCCACAGCAACATGACACCAGAGTGGAGAGAAGGGGATTTCAGAAATGACTTAAGCCCTGGCTTACTGAAATGGCCAAAGACGCCTTGCGTGGGGAGTGCAGGGTAGACACTAAGGGGGACAGGAAAACAGAGATGCAGTCAGAGTATAATGGATTTCAGGGCAAAGAGGCTGCAGCTGCACCAGACAGACGTCCCTATGCCTTTGGGGGCGGGGAGGGATCAGAGTGGCAATGGAGGCTGTCCCCTGCCCTGCACCCTCAGACCTCCCCTAGCTCTGCTTCTAATCAGTCCCCCCATCTCCTCTCCAAGTCTTTGACTGCAGAAGCCTGTTCTGAGCCCCAGAGATCAAAGACTTTGAGCTCAGGTCACACCTGGGTCACCGGCTTGATGAGCTCCTCACCCCCACTCCCCACAGATGGATTAATTTCAGTCTCATCAGGAGGCCCGAAAGCCCTCCAGCCTGTCCCCCTATCACTTCAGAATCTCCCTGGGTTGCTGGGTCCTTCTCAGTGCCCCCCAGCCCATCCTGAAGCCTTTGGGTGCATGTTTCAGAGAAACTGTGCTCCCGCAAGAGCACTGAGAAGTTTTTGAAATCTAACCAGTGCCTCCTGCTGCTGTTCTCCTTAAGTGGCAGATGATGGGACTGCTTCTCGCTCTCCCTGGACAGCCATCACATCCCCCTCCCCCAAGTGCGAACCTGACCATCAGCATCTCCCCCGAGGGACCACCAGGAAAGGCAAGGCCTTCTGGGTGGAGAATTAGGGGGCTTAGCTCAGATCCCTGCCCCCACGGAAGACAAAGATTCTGTCTGTGTCTGGGTGGGTTAATTAGCTCTGGGCTTGAGTTCCCTTCCTCTCCCCACCCCAGCAAGTCCTTCCTCCTAGAGCCTCTTCTTAACAAACCTGTTTTCAGGAGCTGCTGCTGCCAACCCCCCCCTC